>NC_056732.1:1516441386-1516668886 GCF_019279795.1 Protopterus annectens | reverse complement strand
TGTTGAGAGGCAGGACTAGTGACCACTGGTGATCCAGCAACAGCTGCCAACCATTCCTCCTCTCCCATGGCCACAGACAGACTTGTTGGAAGAGAAGAGAATAGGGAAAAAAAAACAGAAATACAACAAACTATAACATACAGTTATGTTACAAGCACAGCTGCAACTGTACACTGGAGTAATGCACACAGTACAAGTATAAGTCCCCCACCACTGGAAGTGGCATTCAGTCCTCCAGAGGCACACTACTATGTTTTGTTCATAATGCTCTACAACTGTAAAAGAAAACAGGTAGAAGCTGATGTTCTGCTGTGCCTATGGAAAAAAAAGAGAAAGGAACAAGCACACAACCAAAAAATACATATTTACCAATATACAGTGATCCATTTCCTCCCCCACAAGTGACGCAGGTCAGAGAGGCACTGCCACAGGCCACTATATCTGTGCCTGCACTGCTCACATGAACAGATAATGTTAGTGCCATCATTCACCATACTGGCAAGTTGAAGGTAAGCATCCATTTTTGTATAAAGCTCCACTGTGGCCCAGCAGGCACTCCCGAAAGGCACTGTCCAGGAGATGCAGGAAAATCCTGGCCTTTGTCTCATTCACACCAGGCAGGACCCTGCTGAACCCAATATGCCTGACCACTCAACAGGTCTACTCAAGGAGCAAAATAGCAGCCTCATGGCACAAGATGCACATTAGAAAATCACATGACCATGAATCACAGGGCAGCAAAAGTGCAGAATAAAAGTGTATCAAGCAAAGATTCACTGTGCTACAAGTTTAATAGGCTCTATGAACAATCCCTGCATTCACATGTCTGAGTAGCAATAGGATAAGCAGGCTAGCACTGCCTTGATGTAATAACACAATGCAGATGTAGCAGTTGAGAGATGATCATGCTAAATTCCCTCACTAGCTTAATCATCATGCTCCAAAACACATTTTACTGTGATATAAAGTATGGTTCATGTATCACGTTAAGGCAAACAAGTCAGAAATTGGTATTTCACTGACAAAGACTTTACACTTACATAACAGGGATGCAGAAAGAAAATAAGACATCTGGTAACATACCTCTGCACTGTACTGGACACCGATGGTGGATGTCCACAACAGGGACAAGGATAGCCAGTAGGTGAGGTAATGCAGCATAAGGACATCACAGTGGCAGCAAAAACAGTACAATGGTATGATGGTTACGTGTTCAGCTGTGAAGGGGTACAGTCCCCTGCAGCCCACGCACATGGGCAGAACACTTTTAAGAGGACACAATGATTCCCTTTTCATATGTAAAGGTAAGGCTATTCGTATAAATGATGAGGTACACAATGTGCAGAGCAATACAGGCTGTCAGTGCAGTGATGTATGACTGTGACCACTGATAATATGCTTGTCACTGCTGTCATAGGATGAGGGGAGGTGGTCACAGCACAACAGTGGGCAAATACACCGGTGACACATTTGGGGACAGCATTGCACATAAATATGGGTTAGTCAAGGACAGTCCTGTGCATATACAATGACTGACATGCATAATCTACAGATGTACACATCTTGTCATGGGTCCATAAGAGAGACAACAGCTAGAAAAGTTCACTACCATGGAGAAGGAAGTGTTATTGCAGGCCCTAAGTACACAAAAAATGTGTATCCTGGATAAAGGCAAAACATGCAAGGCATTCTAGGGCCAGATGTGGCAGGGAGTGGTGCAGGACATCAATGCTGTGGGCAGCCATAATAGGACCATAGTAAAGGTGTGCAGAAAGGTAGACAGAATACTACTGCATGCCGAAACCTAAGCTCAGGAACATCTCCACCATAGGAGGTGGATCACTGACTCATAAGTGATACACACAGGTGGAAGAGCTCCTGGTATCTCTCAGTGGAGAAGCTGAGCGCAGTGGCTTGGATGATGGGCTGGTGATAACTGCCTCAGTATCTGTAATGGATTTACCAAGTGAGGAAGATCACGTACATTTCAATGTTGCATTGGGACCTCTGTGTGACATGGTTGTATTCAGCAAAGGACTTCTGCATATCTCTTTTCTAGGTTATGTCTGAATGCAAATGCAATGCTTTCCACCTCAAGGTATGTACATACCCATAGGTTATTCACAAAGTATGTTATGTATCAATGTGTACACCAGTTTACCTTCATAACACCGATCTCACTATAGTCGACCCCGCTTCTGCGAATACCGAAGTGCGAATGTCCCGAACATCGAATTCCACATATCTGAACGGCAAAATCTTGGCCCTTTTTGACCCATGGCAGCACTGGTTTGGAGGTGTAGCGCAGCTGGAAATGTCGAAATTTGACATTTATTCAACTTTTTAAAAGTTTCATGGTTCTGGTTTCGTGGAAACGGTTCGATCATGTGGCCAGTCAATCATATGTGATCAACGATATGAAGGTAAACCGTGTATACCACATGTTGTGGATCAAAGGCATATGTGTCACTGCTACATTATTTTTATGCATTTACAGCTTCCCCTGGTGGAGAATCCAGCTTGAGAGGACAGTACATGCCTGACATCACCAATTCACCTGTAGTAATGATGATGGGAATGTGCACATGGCATAGTCAGTAATGCTAACATTGGCAGGCTTACACATATCCTTCCCCATATGATGTACTGGAAAACGAGCAAGCTGAAGTACTGGTCTCAATAGTGTTAACTACTGAGCATCGTGTTATTGTGAACCTCATCCTAGCTACACAGTAGTCACCGCCGCAAACAGCATTTTCAGCTGCACTGCCTCTGATGTGTGTGCACCCAACACAGGGTAGAGGCATGTTGGGGACAACATGTGACATCAATCAGTCGATATACAGGTCATTAGTCCAAGCACTGACAGCTGCTAACACACCAAGGTAGAGTTGTTGAGTCGTGTGCATGGCCTGCATGAGAATATCCAACAACTGCATGGCCTGTGGGATGGTCTGCAGCACTTGCACACTGACATGCAATATAAGGACAGGGTGTACTCAATGCTGCTCAGATTCTTGGTAGCCAACATAGTGCATATGGCAACTGACATCCTTTCTGCCTATGGATCTCAAACAGGTTGTGACCATAACTGGGGTTCAGAGGTGAGAGGGATGGTCACAGACCAAACATAACCAGACAACACACAACATTCTAGAGGTCACATCACTGACATCACTAGGCACTGTAGTGTGTATATTTGGGCATGCCGAAACTCATAGTTATGGTCAATGTTCCTCAGGCACTAACACTGGGGAAGCTTCACCAGTGCACACACTCTCAGCCATACAATTTTACATCACTATCACCAGCTGGCTGATACAGCACCACATCAATCCATGACAGTTGTCCAAGTCAAGGATTACTATGCATCTACTGGATCCCAACATGTGATACCTCATCAGGGTTCCTGCACATGCTAATATGCTTCACCATCCCTACCATGGACCGCAAACCACATCAAGCTCCCAAAATGGCAGTTCAATGCATTACAGATTGGCAACATTCACAACACAACAGCTCCACCTGCCAATGGAGGATGCAATCCCTAACTCCCTCACCTGTTATCCACCCGAGTAGCTACCACATCCATAGCCCATGACCCTTGACCATATGATAGCACTGCTGTCACCTCCCACTGTACCCCATTCCACTTGGGCAAATGATGTGAACTACGCCCTGCTCACTCTCTAAACTGTGTGGGTAAAGCACTGCTCAATATATTGTGTTGCCAGTCAGTATACAGCATTGCACGGCCTGGGTGAAATACTTAATGCATCAGTTTTACTTTTTGTTGTCTGTGTCAAAGCCCATAGTTGCGGAGCAGATGCCACCGCTTTGCCAGTGCCACCATGTACTGCACTAACCTCTGCCTTGCATGGGGTGTGCTGCAGCCTGTGTACCTACTGACTTTGCTCCTGACTCCTGCTTCACTACTGTGCACATCTGTCAGGCAGCACTGTGATGCTCCCATGTTGTCGTATCTACCTGTGTACTACCAAATTATGGAACATGCAGCACATCATGAATAATTAGCTGCAATTTCCCTTTGCGTCCTTTTGTGCATTGTCAGACATATCCAAGCAGTGGAACCATTCCCTTCCTTTAGGAGTCCAGACACACATCTGACACTGTTCTGTAAATGTGCACTATTATAAGCCATCTCATGGACTGAGTGGGATTCAAATAGAGGTTCCATGGTTCCAAGGAACATCCAACATCAGCAACACATACAATAGTGGCTACTATTATAGTTGTCTTGCCTCCTGCTTGAATAGGAACCACATCGACTGTCCTATATATTCACCAATATGTGCATCTACTAGGTGGATGGTTCTGTGAAAAGCTACCCTGCTTAAAACACTAGTAAAGGAAGCACACATGCCAAATGGGGTAATCATGGGAAATACCTGGGTGGCCCACAGACACACCAGATATAACACCCAGTGCGCACAGCATACCACCTGGCAGCTGTTGATGTGAGCCAGAAGGATCATAGGAGATTACTAGGCTATTGACCCAGAGGTCATTTTAAGCCTAGCCATTTCATCCCAATGTAATACCATAGAAATGTTAGTCAATAGTAGTCACAGGCCTTACACAGGACATGCTGGAGGGACAGATTTATCTCCCAGCAACTGCCACATCTTTGGAACAGGCTACCAATTCATGTGAAACAGAGCACCTCTATGACACTGTTGAAGAGGAACCTGGATGAGTGGATGAGGCACCGTAAATTCTTATGGGAATAGTGCCCACAGCTCTCCTGGACATGGGCAGTTATCACTAAATGCAATGTTTGGTACTGACTAGCATTTTTATGGTATTACATTGGGATGAAAGCGGCTAGGCTTAAAATTACTTCCAGGTCGATAGCCCAGTAATCTCTTATGATCCTATGATCCTTCTGGCTTTTGGCATTAGGTTCCCCTGTCTTCAGTTAGCTCCCAAAGTGGTGATTTCAAGGCCCAGAATTTCAAAAAGAACAGATTAGACATTGTCTTACAAACAAGGCAGAAGTCACTTCTTAGTAAGTAATAATAAACAGTATATAGGAGTAGTTTTTAGTGTATTTTAGTATACTTTGTTTTCCAGTGCTATGATTTTAATTTTTTATTAACATTTTTAAGTTTTATTTTTCCCCAAGTTATTTTAGGTGCCTTAGTCCAAGGCTACAAAACACAGCACTGTATTCACTATTAGCTTTAATCAGTGAGGTACTAAGTGGTACAATGAACCTTGGGATGACTATACATCCAGATAAAATTAATCCTGGAATGGCTACACATCCAGGTACAATAAACCCTGGAATGGCTACACATCCAGGTACAACGAACCCTGGAATGGCTACACATCCAGGTACTACAACAAACCCTGAAATGGCTACACATCTAGGTACAAAGAACCCCAGAATGGCTATACATCCAGGTACAACAAACCCTGGAATGGCTAAACATCCAGGTACAATGAACCCTGGAATGGCTACACATCCAGGTACAACGAACTTTGGAATGGCTACACATTCAGGTACTACAATGAACCCTGGAATGGCTACACATCCAGGTACTACAACAAACCCTGAAATGGCTACACATCCAGGTACAACGAACCCCAGAATGGCTACACATCCAGGTACTACAATGAACCCTGGAATGGCTACACATCCAGGTACAACAAACCCTGGAATTGCTACACATCCAGGTACAATGAACCCTGGAATGGCTACACATCCAGGTACAACGAACCCTGGAATGGCTACACATCCAGGTACTAAAACGAACCTTGGAATGGCTACATATCCGGGTACTACAACAAACCCTGAAATGGCTACACATCCAGGTACAATGGACCCTGGAATGGCTACACGTCCAGGTACTACTACGAACCCTGGAATGGCTACACATCCAGGTACAATGAACCCTGGAATGGCTACACATCCCCTTTAGAATTACATAAACTACATAATAAGCTTTTCTGACTAGTAGTTACAAAATAGTTAAAGTTTGTATTTTATGCTACTATCTTTAGACCTTAATGATGGTGTAATTTTTTTTCTTTTTTTTATTTGGCTATTTATTTTGTAATCGTAATTTATGCCCCTTTTGCCAAGTCTCAGCAAGCTACATTACTTCTGTACAAGATTTTTTTTTTTTGGAGCATCATCTTAGATAATTTCATCATATTTTACTGAAGCAAGTATACTACCCGGTTTGCATTCATCAGCATATCTTATAACACATTGCCCATTTCACACTTTTTATATTTCAGAAGAATAGCCTGAAAGAGAAGTACCCCTAGTGAACAGCATGTGGGATGCCACTGGTAACCCGCTATCAGAATAGATAGGTAACCCATCCACCATTATTGCGGGATGCTTTTGCTTAACCAGTGTTTCATGCATTGAATTATGTACAAACAGACATTCAGTACTTTTAGATTGTCAGCTATTTCCTTGAATAGAAAAGTGTCAAACCCCTTAGCAAGGTCAAGAAAGCCAGAATACACTGTTAGCCCTCCAACAAATGCTATTGCTGCTTTATGAAGGAACGCAAGAAGATTAAAAAGGCAAAATCACCCATTATTTTTTTTATCTAACAGAAGGAGATCTCCTGTGTTATTCTGGATAAGCTCCACTATGTATGAAGTTACACTTATGGCTAATGGGCCTAAAATTGTTTAGGTGTAATGCTGACCCCACCCCCCCTCTTGCTAACCAGTTAGCACAACTGGTAGGGATTTAGTTAGGCTTTTCCTGATTCTGTGTAGGAAACCAAGAATGCTCTGTGGTCCTGTGGAACTTGGGTTTTCAGTTTTACTTGCTGTATCAGTCGCAATATCGGTAGTTAAAGGAAGAATGTTCCCCATGTCCTTATATCACACTGATATAATTTGCTGCTTACTGTAAACTTTGCATACATATTTTATGCAAGTACATTCACTGCATCCTTTGTCTGGTGCTCAGTTCACTATTTATTGACCACATATTAAATTCATAATTTCCACTTAAGTTTTCTGGTGTAATTAAAAATACCTTATAACCTGGACCAATAAAAAATTGTATTTATCCAAAAAAGGTGGGGTACAAAAACTGTAGGCTCTAGTACACCATCTCACTTCACCATAACAGTTTGTTAGATTATGTGCTGTACCCTAAATTAATCACACAGATTACTAAACAGATAAGCTGACAAGCGTAGGTGCTTTCACTGCGAGTTTTCCATAAATGCAATGCAGACTAAACCTTGCACATTTCCTCTTTAAGGCATCTAAACATAACAGGCAGTGTAAAACTTACATATTAGGCAATCATTCAGGTATTCCTTCTTAAACAGATTATAGTGAAAACTTAATCACTTGTAAATTTATTTGGTGAAAAATGCGTTTATAATTCAATTAGTAAACTGCCAGTCCTCATACACACAATACATTTAACAAAACAACTTAATTCCCAAGCCCGTTAAATGCAAACAACATAAATTGCCAATAACTGTGATAAGGGCTTTAAGAAAATGATCATTGCTAAACGTGCTGATGCTTATTTTTTATTATTTTATAAGCATACAGTTTAGGTCAGCTGCGATGGTGGTGCTGCGGTAGCGTTGTCGCCTCACAGTAAGATGTTGTCCTGTTCGATTCTCAGCTAGAGCGTCTTCTGTGTGGAGACATGCGTGAATGGGCGTACCTTCGTTGAAGGTTGTGCGCCAGGGCTGGCAACTCGGCATGTAAAAATCTACTGCCAATCATTAGCTGACCGGAGTTCCGCTGTGGCGACCCCTAACCGGGAAAAGCCGAAAGATACAAACAAACAGTTTAGGTCACTTAAATGTACATAAAATCACTTAAATCAATTTCTTTGAACATACTCAATATTCTAAACAATGAAATAATTTGAACTTCTAATACATTTAAGTTAAACTTTAGAATGAACCATTAACCGAGGGGAAAGTTTAGCCATATAGAACAACACACTGCATACACTGCCTCTTCCACGAGAATGGGGACATTTTCACTTCTCACACCTATTGTTGAATTTTCTTTGTCACTGGGAAGGTTCCTGACTGCCTGTTTTCAGGGGATCAAGCTGTAGCACACAGTCTAAATAACAAAACCAGGCATAGAATAAATTGCATGAAAAATGACTACCCTAGCATTCTTTGTCACATTTTGCACCATTCTGTTAAGCTTCTGCTCCCCTTTGTTAGATTTACTTGATTATGTAAATAGTTTCAGAATGTGCTGTCATAATATAATCTTGTGTGGGCATTAAGATGAAAACTGCAGAAATTGCAAACAAATTAATGAAATAAAATAAAAAAATGCAGGTGCAGTTTTCCAAAGGCTCTGTTTATTACTCCCTTTTAACCTTTGACACCAAGAAGAGCAGTTTTTGTACTTTAACCAAAAATTGTTTTCTATGACTAGGGTAATCTTTGGCAGCTTAGCAGTTTCACCTTTTTTTTAGGGGGGGGGGCGGTGTATATCTTATTAAATCTGAGATTCCACCAAAATAATATTCTTGAATTAAGTTGTGCATTTGTGTCTAACCAGTATGTGCTCACAAATGCAAGAGTTATTTACACAACTGACAGTATCCTGAACAGCTGTAGTTGCATTTTTGAGACTAGTTCCTGGTCTTTTTCTTAAATACGTTAATTACTGTATTACAGTTTCCAGTGGTAAAGTTAATAAAAGATTTACTCTGGATACATTTGATTTCATTCTTTGGTTAAAGATGGTGGTATCATGATCTGTGTTAACTGTAGAGAGTGGGGAGCAGAAAGCATACTGATACACCTAGTAAGTTCTATTTAAGATATTGCTATCCCTAATTAGATGTTTCAGTATTTGTTCCAAAGTGTTTTTATTCAGTCTGTGTGTGTCCATACTTGTTTTGCGTTGAGTACCTTACCCAGTCAATGTCTGGGTAGTTCAAATTAAAATAAGTATAGTATTTTTTTTTTCATCTTGGAGTTCAGTCAAGTAATCATGCAGGAGACACAGACAATGTATAGCAGTTTCCTGTAATATTGCAGTCAATGTTGCTGATATTAATTAATGAAAAGATTCCATAGCCTTGAGTTATTTTCTTGGCTTCTCTCTTGTAGGTGTCAATTTCAAGAAACAGAGATATGATGTATCCCTGTCAAATCCATAAAAAAACGAGTCAGTCTTCCCAAGAATTTAGGAGAGCTCTTTGATGATTAGTGGGACGGAAGTTTCTTTTCTTCCTATATAAAGCATTAACCTTGGGATTGTGCTCTTTTGGTCTACAGCGTGTTGTAGTCGGAAGTTTGCATCACACATTTGTAACTTTACTGTATTACTGCATCTGTGCCATGACAATGAGCGCAGTAGGAAATTGGAGGGTTAGCATTCTGAATGATCTGCTGTTTTCAGTGTGTGCCTGAATTGTGTCCCGCTCTCACCAAACTTGGAATTATTTTTGTGGATGATAGCCTAGATGTTATTTTCTTCCCAGCTGGGGCTAGGAGCCACAGTTTTCTTTTTTTTTTTTTTTCTGTGGGGGGGTGGGGGTCGGCTAGTTCATAAACTATACACAGGCACTCTACTCTGGGTTTACTGGAAGTTATCAGTGAGATTTATTTAGTTACATTTTTTTCCAAGGCAGATGGTTTCTTCTCTTTTTAAGGGAAGCTGCTATACTAAGGTGCAACATATCCGTCTACAGACCAGCAAATATAAGGATATAGTGTAGGGAATGTTGCCTTTTATTTTGTAAATATTTATGGGAATCACAGGAAGTGCAAAGTAATTGAATCATATGGCCACTTAACTTTGCCAGTACCCACCTTCATACTTAACCTCCTCTCACAAGGTGGGCCAGGGCAGACCAGTCCAGTCAGGGGTAAACTCATGAATACCCAGCCATTTCTCTAATTCTCATTTGAAGGAAAATATCATGTCATACTGCTTAATTTGTAGTGGGAGTCTATTACAGAGGTGGGGAATGTTCTGTTTAATAAACCTATTTCTCAGCCATTTGTTATTTATTTGGGGGTGAAGACTTAGATCCCTGGTCCTGGTGTTCATGGGACTATTTGATTTGTGGAGATGCAACAAATCCAGGACCACTAGGTCTCTAATAGCATGTAAGATAAGGCAAAACATTCCTCTTGAGGGGGCTGTAAGTCACTGAGTACAGGGAGACTACTTAAGACTTTTCTGATAGTTTAAGATTTTTAAGCCAGTGATGATCTTGGATAAAAGCTTGTGGGAACTCTCTTGTTGTTTATATGTCTAGTGAGATACACCCCAAATGGGGCATTGTAGTCAATAATTGGTCTAATCAATAGTGAGTATAGAGGATCAATGACCGCTTTTAATGTGGATGATATTCATTTGGCAATCAGCTGAGCCGAGCAAAAGGACTTCTTAACAATTAAGTTACCAGGTATGTAACAACATTTTCATTTTGGAATGGAGTATTGTTTATGACGTAAGTAGGGGGGAAACTTTTTTAGTACTGAATATGAGCCCATTTTAGTACCCCAGCTCCGCACAAGTGTAAGTTGTTGCTGCAGGGCTTTGCCTTCTGAGGGGGGAACTTCACAATGACTCCCAGTTTGCAATCAGCCAAAAACCTGGTCAGTAAGAGATCTTGGTTTGTGGTCTGGAGCTCTGAAATAAATGCAAACAAGGAGGAACCCAGTACTGAGCCCTGTAGGACACCACTGGTCACCTTTATAGTGTCTGATGAGGCACTTGCTATCCGTACAGTCTGAGTTTTGTCTTTTAGCCAGTTTGCTATCCATCTTACCACAATCTGTGACAAAGAAGGTAATGCTATCAACTATCTTGAGCCATGCTGATGAATACTGGATCCCTGGAATGGCACGTAGAAACAGTTTGTTTTAAACAATAAGCCACCTTTTCCTTTAACTAAAATCTTTTCTTCCTAAGTCATACCTAAATCTACATTATTTGAATCACTTTCTTTATGTCTTAACATTTAGCAATTACCTTCCACTGGAACATGTCCATAGCAATATCTTTTATGCTAAAGAATCAAAGTAATTTCTCTTCAGCTCTAATTATCTTTCTCAGGCTTGAATGCACACTTGATAAATAATCATTGTATATGCATTATTTTAATGATTTTTGCACTTCTTATCACTGTATATACACATTTTTTTCTGTTGATTTTAATTGCATTTATCTTTCTCCGCCTTGCTGTCCTTCATTATTTGACTTGATTTGTATATTATATACTATGCAAATAGTTGTTTCTTGCTGCTCTTTATATACCTCGGGTTGTGACTGAAATGGGTCTGCTGTGATAAGTCCATCCAACTACGTTCTTCAACAAACTTCAACAGATAAATAAATAAACAGATGATGCGCATGTTTTGCACTGGTACATTAATAATGTAAGCAGTCGAGGCAAGAGCTCTAAATCATTAGGCACTTTATATGCACTTGCTCTGCTACAGTGTTTTTGAAGAGGTGCATTTAGGCAGTACTAAACAAGAAAAGATAAACTAGATGGAGTATCAGATGGCTGCAAGCTAAAATTATGAGAAGCAAAGACAGAAGGTTGCTGTAATCTTACTGCTAATAGTGCCACATTTAATAGGGCAGTACATTTTCAGGACAAGTAGGGTTTGGTGACTATATAAATAAACATATGAGTGGCTGCTCTTACACTACTGTTACATGTTAGCTACATCCCACTTGCCCCATTAGTAAAATATATACTGTTTAAAACTTGATGCAAGAACCTAGCTAGGGACTTCAAGTCCCTGACTACAGAGACACATTCAAACAAAGTTGCCATTCACAAATTGTCAAGCGTTGCCAGGTCTTTGAATGTGCAATATTATGAATTCAGGTGGTAAATCTTATTTAACTGACAGGGATTCCTTCACCCATTATTCTGAATAAACATCTGAACGGATAGTTTCAAGTGGTGCTACACAATGTTGACTTAGTAGACAATGCGCCAACAGGAGTCACATTTTCTATACCATCTGATTACTCCTCTTTGGCCTTGTCCATGTAGATGGTGCCTTCTGCAGTCCTTAGGTGTTTGTACAGGGTTTCTGATTTCTTTCATCAAATTAGGTGGTTGCCAGAATCACACTGAGGAGATAAAAGAAGAATTCTGAGATTCACACACGTAAAAAACTCCCTCCCCCTGTTCACGTCGTGATATACTTTTGAAATGTTTCTGAATGTTCATTTCTGAAATGGAGTAGAGATTAGGACAAGGAACATAAAGCTATAAATCTGCTGCTGTCTGAGTGTGACCTACATGGCAGAGTTATAAGCAAGAATGCTGGTCTTACTGGGGTGTGGCAGAGGTGGCAACATTAGATGCCACTTTTATTCAGCTACATTTAAGCACCTCAACACTTTAACTAGACTAGCTAGATTCTAGGATGTGTGACACCTTCGCTGGTGGGGGGCAGAGTTTTCTTAACACATCATCTCTTTTTGATAAAAACACATGTAGATCCTCTGGGATTCTGCATCTATTTCAGGAGCAGTTGTCAAAAATAATGGACCCTGGGAGCAAGATGATAGTAAGCAAACAAGAGTGTTTTTTTGCAAAAGTCACTCTTCCAAGATTTCGACAACAGCATCAATGGTCTTTTCGGCTTCATTTACTGAGGAGCAGATCATGCATTGCATGGGAGCTATTAAGTACGGAAGGACTGCAGGTATGAACAGCCTTCCAAGCAAGAGCTACAAGCAGTTATGTTTCCCCATCAAATAAACAGCTAAAGGTAACACATTCCTGTATAAAGAATGCCAACAACTCCCCCCTTGTGGTATAATGACACTACTTTGCTAATCCACAGGTCATATAAAGATACTACCGTTCCAGAGAGATGATGCTTTATTTGAGATCTGAATGCTTACTACAACATTTGCATGCTGCTTTGAATAAATAGGCTCACAGAAGAGATATTGCACTATTGGTCATTGTTAAGCAAACATGGCTTAATCCCGGTAAGAAATCCAAGGACAGTGTTGCTTGGGTGGGTGGGTGGTACAGCTCCTCTCTACTGCAGATTCACAGGTAACATCACAGCTGCTAGACAGGACTGATGCTAGAAAAGCAGCTGACCAAATTTCATGGGTTCATATTTCTGAGGTGCTTAGGAAATCTTTAAATAATGGATCATTTCGATATGCGACACCCCTCTAACGGATACCCTGAAACCTTTTTATAATGGATCATTTGGACAGATGATACCTAGCTTAAGAAACTCAAAGAATTGTGTTTTCCAGTGTGTTCAATATCCTCCTAATTAAGCAAACAGAGTAATCTGAATGCATGACAGATTAATCAAGCAAAGTCCTTGCCACCGTCAGCATGAGGATTATATGTCTTTTTTAATGTATTCTCAACCATATAATAGTAAAAAGCCTTTGTGTAGGTAGACTGCCTGCAGCCTTCAAAGCAGTCCCAAGTTTTTAGAATAATGTTCACATTCTTGGGCTTCCAAGATGTCTGCACACTGATCAACAGCATAACTTCAGCTCTTCCAGTGTGAAAAAAGAACCTGAAAAAAGAGAGGCATTAATACTGTTTTTGGTTTAAATTCAGTTAATTGGTTAGTAAGCACACTGACTGGATGCCACCAAAGAAGAAATTTGGAAAGCCTGAAAGAAAATCAACCAGAAAAGATGAAGAGAAAACAATGTTTGGAAAGGATTCTGCAGCTGTTCAGTAGTTCAAGCTTCAGCTTTGGGTCAAGAGATGACTTCCAGTAATTTAGATGAAAAAAATAAATCAAATGCATTCAAAGGTGATTAAAATAAATGAAACATTGAAGGACTATATCAACTTAAATAACCAAAGGCTGGAAAAATAGAAGCTTTAACTAGGTGTTCAGATGAACAGATAAAACTGCAAACATCAGAGGTTGAAATGAAGAAAATCAGTTTGAGTAGGAGGATTCTCAAGAACAGCTGTTTCAAAAAATAAAGTTAGAAGAGAGCACGCACAGACGCTCAGAAAACCTGAGACTTTCTGCTGTACCAGAGAAACTGGAAGGAAGAATGTAAACATTTTATGAAAGCATAAATAAGCAACTTGACTGTTGTTCTAGTGCAGGACTTGTTAACTGAAAAGGCACATCAAATGTATGCTCCAAATCTGGCTATGAGAAATCAATCAAAACCTACATTACTAAAGATGTAATCATACCAGAAGAAAAAGGTGATCCTGACAAAACTGTTGCAGAAGGGCAAAGTATTAAAATTGGAGAAAGCAAAGTGCTTGCGAAAGCGGATTATTCACTGTACAACAGGCAGAAGAGTAGCAAATTTATCCCAGCACTTAGGGAATATTGAGAGACACATGTGAGATTCAGGCTGTTGTATCCAGCTGTTTTCAGACCATGTTTTTTCCTGGTGGATCAAAGACATTTTTAATGCAGAACATGCTAAGTAGGAATAGAAATGTTTGTTTAACAAAAACTGAGTCAGCAAGCAGAATAGGACTTTGCTTCTCTTTCTTCTGACAGTAAAGTTCATAGAGATACTTTGCTAGTGAAACCATTTCCAATGCTCCACTATAAAACGCTTGAAACAAAGAAAAAAAGCACATGAGTTGACTAGAAAAATTAGGAGAACTTGGACTTGGAAAAGAGTCTGGTGTTCGGAGATGGAGATGAACAAGAACAAGTAACACTGAAATTAATGAATAAATGGAAAACTATAAAGCATCAATCACATCTGTGAAATTGGCTTTGCAAGAAAAAGTGACTGAAAAAGCCTAGATTTTTGTTGACATTGTTAAATTTGTGGGCAGACTGTACAGCATATATCTTACCTTATGTCATTAATGTTGAGAAGGACACTAAAGGGGGAAAAAGAAGTAGAACAATTTTTTTCTTATTTGTATTTCTATAAACATCTCATGATATAAATTGCATGTTACATACAGTAAACCAGTTCTGTGTGGTGTGTGGTCAGGGGTATTTTAAATGGGGAGTTTCATTTTAGTGACTGTCATATGTCTTAAAAATATTACTTACTTATTTTATTTATTTGACATTTGTTGACCAGGTTAGTCTGACTGGGCAGATGCCCTTTTTCAGTGGAGACCAGAGGAGGAAAGTTCTCAAATGCATCGTACAAATAAAACAAGTATAATGGTAGTAACAGTCAGTATAACCTTTATTCACATTATGGTTTTCTACTTTACACAGTCACAGAAACAAAAAATATAATGCAGTATAAAACAGTAATCACAGTACAGTTTCATCATATGCATATTCACAGTACTATTTCTTACAAGATGTAAGGCAAGAAGAAATAAATTAATGCGGGAAAAACATTACTTAAAGTGAGGGGGAGAGGTGTACTAAGCACGGTCAGTTTAATAGATTGTCTCAATGTTTTTTTGAAACAGCTTGTATTGAGGATTGATCTTAAATATGGGGGCAGTTTATTCCAAGCAGTGGCCACAGAGTGGTTATAGAAAAGTTTGCCAATGGTTTTATGGAGTTTGTAGATCTGCAGGAGGTGTTGTTCTGAGCTGCAGAATGTATGGTTAGGTACGTAAGGACAGATGAGTATTCAGAGAGCAGAACACAAGTGGGGCTGGTTTACGATGGAGTGACTCAAATGTAGCTGAGGCAGTAGCAGTTGATGGTGCAATTCTAGCCACTTTAGATTTTCAAGGATAGACAGTGGTGTGAGCAGTAGGGTTTGGTTAGCCGCAAATCTAGCAATTTTTATTATAAGTGAGTTCAAGTTTTGTCAACAGATTTGTTTGAAGGTTAGTGAGGATTGGGGCAGCATATAACAGTGTGGGTAGTAGACAGGCTTGTACTAGAGTAAGTTTGGATTCATTTGTGAGGAATTATTTCTTTCAACAGAGAAGGCCAAGCTTCTGATGGGTTTTCTTAATGTAGTTTTGGATCTGAAGATCGATTTTCAGTTGGTCAGTTGACAGTTGTGTTGTTTAGGGAGGAAATGGTAAAGGTAGATTTGTGTTGTTTGAGAGATTTAGGGAGGAAGAGGAGGAGATTACTTTTATTTGGGTTGAGTAGGAGTTGGTTGGATTTTAGCCATTTTTTAACTGAGCGAAGAGATTCATGGGTAAGGCTAAGTAGATGGGAGAGACTGTCTGAGGTGGAAATAATTGTAGAGTCGTCAGCATATTGTATTAAAGAGGAGAGAGGTAGAGGCTGTTACTGAAAATGTTGAATAGTAAGGGTCCAAGCATGGAACCTTGGGGAACCTCTGTTTGGACTTGGAGGAAAGGGGAGGTTGCAAAGAGCCACCTTACACACTAAAATCTATTGGAGAGAAAGCTTTAGAACCAGGAAAATGCAGAATTGGAGAAATTAAGACCTGAGAGTTTGGAAAGAAGAAGGCTGTGGGAGATGGTATCAAAAGCCTTTCAGAGGTCAAGGAATAGACATGATACTAACTTGTTGTTGTCCCTAGATCTAGAGATAATTTATTTAAAAGATATTAGTGTGGTGGATGTACTGTGGTTAGGGCGGAAGCAGTGATGGGATTAGGTGAGGAGAGTTTCTTGTAGTAGATAAGCGAGGAGCTGTTTATGAATGCATTTTTTTAAGAATCTTTGATAGGGGAATATAAAAAATAACCAGAGATCCTGTAGAAATACTTCCTTTATGAAGAGGAATAACACAGGAATTTTCCAGATGTCTTGAACTATGGATTCTGAGCCATACTGATTGTAGGCGAGGACTTGAAGGGCTATCACTATTGGCTGAAACATGTGATTATCCACCGGTCAGAGAGGTTGTATATGTCTGGAGCCAATGTTCTTATGTGCTGAAGCTAATGGTTATGAGTTAATTATGTCTATGCTTTTTGTATATGCATTTGTTTTACAGGAATAAGTGCAAGGACTGTCATACTTTAACTTCTCCCATTGGATGAACACTTCAGCCACTCATTTGGTGCCTAATGAAGGTGTGGATTATTTAGCAGTTTCCAGTTGGTAGTGTTACAGTTTAAATGATGAATTGTTTTTCTTAATGCATGGATTGGAAGTAGTGTAGTGCATCAACGTAAAAGCGCTTATCCCATTTTATCCTGTTTTATTGTTTTATGCCAGTCTGATTTATAGTCATTAAAGCCTTCTGAATTTATGCTTTTGGTCATGTTAGTTGGTCTCCATTTTGCACTACTCACACTTTTCCATGGAGAATAGCTCTCTGTAGGTGCAAGCAATTAATCTTGAGAGTTCTGAACATTCTTTGCTGAGGGAAATACACATTTTAAAGGTACAATGGCAGCAGTTCAGTGAAAAATAAAGTTTGAAAGTATGGGAAGTAAATAAGAAATAGCAGCCATCCTAGCACTCTTAATACTTTAACATGTTTACTAGAGTATACGATTTAGTTTTACTTAAAGATAGCCAGTGCACGTTTTATATGTTTTCTGAAAGCATATAAGCTGTTTTTCATATCCAGGAGAGGAACAGAGATAAGAAAAGAACAACTAGCCATTAGTGTAAGTTATAATACAGGCTATAACATGCACTTTAGCATTGGCAATCTTAATTTTTGGTTGGGTAATGTCTCATCAAGCACCTGTTAATTTGGGGCAATTGTTTCTATCTGGAGGGATATATTTTATTTTTTGAAAATGTACATAGTTTTGTGTGTTTATTCAAAATTAATAGGGGATGGCAATGTTCAGAAAATGTATTTCCTTTTTTGTTTGAGGGTTTTCAATAAAACAAAAAGTCTTGAAAAATGTAACATAGGTTCAAATGGAGATTAGAAAACTGCATAAAAGAAAAGCCTGCCAAACATTAGTGGGTGCATGTAACAAAAAAATTAGAAATACACAATAAAAAAACTGCTATGTTTAATAGGTGTGAACAATAGCTTTTTTATCATAATAGCTACACTATTCATATTATCTTGGAATATAAATGGTCTTACAGGTATAGACAAAAAAGGAAAGTGTACTGAATTATATTAAGAAATGTAGAGTGCAAACAGCAATGCTGCAGGAGAGACATTTGGAAAAAAATGGCCGTGTGAATTTGACAAAGAAAGGAATTCAGGTTGAATATTCAGCAGAATATCAGTGACTAAGGAAAAAGGGAATAATTATACTGCTAAAGGGACTCCAATATGGACAGAAGATGAAAAAAGACAATAATGGTAGATTTGTGCTAGTAAACAAATATTGACAAGGGGGAAGGGTTACACTGGCATGTATTTATATTCCACCAAAAACTGCTATTGTGGAGCTTAAGAAATGCTTGAGAGAAATAATCAGCTTTCAGCAGGGAATATTATTTAAAGGAGGGGACTGGCACTTGATTTGCAATAGTGAGGATGTATCATGTGGACCTAGAAGGGAACATATGACAAAAGAGGGCAGATTTCTGAAGAAATTTATGAAAATATTTGGTATGGAAGATGTAAATCCAGTAGTAGGAACTCTGACAGAATTTACATATTACTCCCCAAGGAACAATAACTGGGCTAGACTAGACATAAATTATATTTCACAAGAACATCTGCATTTAACTGAAACATTCAATACATTTCCAATAACTATTCAGGATCGTGCAACAATAAAAATTAAGATAAAAATGTAGGGTAATGAAGTAAAAATTAGACATTGGTGCTTTCCCATCTACCTGTTAAAAAGAGAGGAATTTAAGGAATGGGTAGTGGAAATTGTTCAAGACTTATTACAGAAGATATAAATATCTTCAAAGGTTATAACTAGTAAGTAAGATAAAATAAAAATGGAGTTTACAAATAAAGTCAAAATTAAAGAGAAAGAGAAAAACATATGGTTAAGAAGTAATAGGAATTATTTAGAGGGGCTGACAAAGGTTAAAGTATTGCAGAATAGGTGGAATTTCACAGAACAAGAGGAGGCGTAAATGTAAATTGCTAAAAAGAGAAAATAAGGGAATATATGGATAATATGCATGAGTTTAGAATGACTAATGTTAAGCAAATATTTTTAATAACTTTTAGCACAATAACTTAGGCAACAGAAAGTAGAAAGGGCTGTTGCCAAAATCAGGGAGCCTAATTCTAAGAAAAACAACCAGAGATCCTGTAGAAATACTTCAGAAATTTCATGAAAATTTGTAAAAAACCAAAAAAATGTCAAAATCAAGAAAGAATACAAGCAGAAATATTTACGGAAGACTTTATCAAGCCAAGGTTAGAGCTAGATGAAGCTCAACAATTAACAGTTAATATAGAAGGCTATGGGATAAAAAGGCTGATATACACTCAATCATCAAGAAAGTCTCCATAAACCGATGGTATTCCCATGGAACTTTGGAAGTCAAGATGGAAAAAAATGATAAAGATCTGGATGATTTTGTTTTAATAGTATTTTAAATGGAGAGGTAGCACCAATATCTTGGGAGAAAGCTATTGTGGTTTCATTACCTAAGGACTGTAAAGACCCATCACACCCAGCTTAATACAGACCCATTTAAATTTTAAACCATGATTATGAAGTGTTTTTGTCTATACTTGCTAAAAGAATGACAAAGGTGTTGGCAAATTGGTAGATATGGATCAATGTGGTTTTGTAGAGGGGAGGCAAACATCTGACAACATTAACAGAACAATGGTGATCAAGAGGGAAGCAGAATGTAAAAGAATCCATTTGTTGTTGGTCGGTCTTAATGCAAAGAAAGCATTTGAGAGAGTAAACTGGGATTTTACAAAAAGGGCAAAGGAAGCATATGCATTCCTGATACAATAATAAGGTTAATTAGGAGAATATATGAAGCATCGGTGGCAACTATTGAAGTGGGAGGATTCTTCTCTGATAAGTTGTGTTTGAAAAGAAGAACCAAGCAGGGGTGTCCTCTTTTCCCTTTGTTGTTTCCTTTATATTTAGAGCCACTGGCAATAAAAATAAGGGACTCAGAAATGCAAGGATATAATTGGTATGGTAATCAAGAAAAGTTGGCTTTATCTGCAGATGCCCTTTTCTGTAATCATCATCACAGTGTTGTTGAACATTTTTAGACAATTTCAAGTCTTTTCGGGATATACAATGAATGAAGATAAAATTAAGGCTATAGCTGTAAATTGTGTACCCACACATGAATGAGTGGATCTATCTGAGTTCATCGACATTTTAAAATACCGAAAACGAATTAACCGACACCAAAACAACGAAACTCATTTAACCGACGCCAGAAGATCGACAGTTCACAAACACGACATCGCATACACCCGACACAACATACCAACAAACAAAACACATCCCCTATCCAACACTCACACACACAACACAAGCACACCAAAATCCTTACAAACAAACACTAACCCATACATACACAACTAACCACAACCCTGACCCAAACCCTTACCCTAAGGTCCGTCACTATCGCACACTCACCCAACCCGCGCCCTAACCCTAACTCACTTATCCCACCCCTACCCCTACAAAACACCAACATTGCACACTTACCTTACTCAGACACTCACCTAACCCGCCCTAACCCTAACTCACTTATCCCACCCCTACCCCTACAAAACACCAACATTGCACACTTACCTTACTCGCACACTCACCTAACCCGCGCCCTAACCCTAACTCACTTATCCCACCCCTACCCCTACTAAACACCAGCATCGCACACTTACCTTACTCGCACCCTTACCCCATCACAGCTTCTCAGCGTCGGTGTCTTCCTCCGTCGGTCTTCTGCCTCGTCGATCTTCTGGCGTCGGTGACGTGACTTTCGACATTCTCGTGTCGGTTAATCCATTGTCGGTATTTTAAAGTGTCGATGAACTCAGATAGACCCGAATGAGTTCAGCAATACCTATATTTATGGGGACTCGATAAGATAAAGTATTTATGCATACGGATTAAAAAGGCTTAAGTTATGGCAGCTAAGGATATGTGGGAAGAGACTAACCAAAAGATAATACAAAAACTGAGAAACAGGAAGCACTTCTTTATGGATTTGGAGGGTAAGATACCAGCAGTGAAAGTGTTTTTTAGCACCTTTAATTTTATATATGGGTCAGATATATCTTTTATCAACCAGAGAAGTTGTGGACAATAACCAATAATGAGTTGAAGGAATTTATCTGAGACGGGAAGAGGGCAAGAGTTAAATGGGATAAGCTGATCTTTCCCACAGAACAATGTGATATAGGATTACATGACTTGAAGGGATATTTTAGAGCTATATAGTTAAGGCTCATACATAACATGAGGAAAAGGTCATATTTCACAATGGAAAAGGATGATGATGAAGCAGGGGGAAGTTCAAGAAATAGAGAGACAGAGTAGTATTTTGGATGAAAATTCTTAAGGAAAATAACAGCAATCATATGGAATATTACAGTGATAAAGTGTCAAAAAGTATTCTAAGAACTAAACCAACATGAGAACAGACAAAAGAGATTTTGTCAATAGAGGAGTTTAGAAAATAACGGGAAGAGAACCTATAAATGCAATTTATAAGAGAACAATGGGTGGACATACGGATGGCTGTAAAGGATGCAACAAAGTTCAGAAGAATTTGGATCTTTGCTTAGAAGTGTTTGCAGAGCTATTTTTATACCAAAGCAGACTTCAAACAAATTTTCTTTGGGTAAAAAGCAAACCTTGGAAGTATGATCTGGAAGAATTTAATGTGTGTTTGGGAGTGTAATGAGTTGGCAGACTTTAAAAATTCCAAACAGTTTTGGGTGAGCAAATGAATGTAACTAAGGATATGATTTTTTTGAGTTGGGACACAGGATCTGAACTGCCTAAACATAGCAAAGCCTTATTAAATTTAATTCTGCTGACTGCAAAAAAAGCAATTACTAGAAAATGGAAATCAAAGTTTAAATTGATCATATTTGAAATACTGATTATTATAAAAGAGAAAGAAGAACTGGAACGGGAATCTTTGGAAAGGGAAGGAGCAAACTGCATAAAAATAAGTGGAAATCGTGGTAACAATGCATGGATAATAATGTTCAAGAGGAGGTGTGAGGTTTAAGGGAAGGCAGGAATTCAGCAATTTATGTAATGTTGGACTGATGATAATGACAAATAAAGAAAAGATATGTGATGTACAATGTATGTAAATGGTAAAAATGTTAGTGTATTTTCTTTTCTGTTAAAGTATATCTGCCTATGTCTTACATGATAATTTATGAAGATTTTAAGAAATGTTTGCAGTCTTAGACTTTATGTGTAGGGTTTATATTTTCCACTGAGCTGTGAAATCAGTTTCCACATAAATGGGTCTCTAAACAATTGTGGCATTTGGGAATCGTTATAGCCTCAAGGCAAGCTGAGATGCTGAGTAGTACCTTGGATGCATACTTGGGGAATGCTTTATCGATCATACACAGCATTAGATGAATAATGAGTTACCTATAGGCCAAAAACTCACTACTGAAAGAAAGTCTTACTCCAGATTTGCTGGCTGTGGTTAATCCAGCTAGGTGTTCACCTCCTCTGACAATTTAATAAAGAGTGAATGTGAATTAAAGAGTCTGCCATAAATCATTGGAGGGGGGGGATACCATGGCAGACTGTATTTAGTGAATGTACATATGCATATCTTTATTTGTCAGTCCCTCACACTTGTGTTTCTAGATGGGAGTTAAAAAAGATAAAATGCTTGAAAGATAAGAGCTTACACTATGGCGAGGGGGGTTGTGAGAGTGCACATCAAAATTTTAGAACTAAAAGTACTTACTTTATGAATAACTAGGCTGATCTTTGCATAGCTATTATACACCCTGAGACAAACAATTGCAGAGTAAAAGGTTTATTAAGGATTATGCTAAGCTTGTAGTGCTTTTGCCTATTTGTCGCCTGTAGGAAGCTGCAGGGTTAGCAGTAATTAAAAATTTATAAAATGGGATAAGTTTGGTTGACAGCACTTCTATCCGTGAGCCCATGCTTGTTGCTAGACAGGTCCACATGAGCCTAGCAAGCGGGAAAGACTTTGTATCTGATGGAGAGGTAATACGTTTTCAAGAAGCACAGTTGATCTATAAGTTGAGTCCCAGTGACTAACTTGCTGACACTGGGATATTCTCAAAGGTTCTTGAACACAGATATAGCTACAAAAAGACAGGAAAGTTCTTATTCATTTTTTATAACCTGATTGTAGATCTACAATCACAGAAGTCAAAAGAAAGTGTGTATGCTATTTTCAGTTTTTTTCCTGTAAATACAGAGGTACACCTGACATTACTTACCCCCAACATTGGCTTACTGGGAGAAAACACCATGCACGTGTTACCCTGGGTTAGACATGAGTGGATAATTACTCCCTCTGTCTCTTTACCTTCAATCAAAAAGTGTGTTTAGAAAAAATATAAGTCTTGTATAAGTGTTTTGCATTGTTTTTAATGGATATAATGATATTTCCTTGTCCTGGAATACTGGTAAGTAATGTACTGCCTTGCCTAATGTATTGTTCAGGGTTTTTAATTATCAAGAACTAGGCTTGACTGAGACTTCCATTTTTTTTTCCATCTTCCCTACCTCTAATTATCATTTTTGTTTAGGAATATAAAACTATGGGTCATACACACAGGGTTTTTAACAATATTCAATATTATATAGTCATATTAGGGGAGGAGACATGGTCAATTGCACAGAATTCAATGAAATGAAATGGATTATTGAATTAGCATCTGATAGAGCCCTGGACTTAATGGAGTGGTACCTTTAAAACCAGCACTGTAAAGGAGGACGGTGCAATACTGAATTCTGATTGGATAGTGGTTGTTTAAAACTGAGATGTTTTTAGTGTTTTACTATCTGATGAAGGGCTTAGACCCGAAAGCGCTCATGTCACTTGGATTTTTTCATGTTTTATTAAATACAGAAGTGTTTATTCAGCCTGGTGGTAGTCTGCCTTTTTTACTATTTGTACTTCAGTGTTTGTGGGCAGTAAACCTTTGGTAGGAGGCTTTCAGTTCTTTGGACTATAACCTCTTAGACACTACTATCCTTCAGCCAACTTTAGTAACCAAATGGAAACATGAATTGCACTTTCCAACCATCTCTGTAGCCAGCCTGGTTGAAATGGGCCTCCTAAGACACTGTGTTAATTGTCTCATGTTTACTGACAAACGCCTACTACTTCAACAACCTGACACAGTGTGTGACAGATGGCATTATGTAATGTTAACGGAGGCAAAGCTCTGGCACAAAGCCATTACAAACATCAAGCATGTTGTCAGTACCAGACAACACCACACTAAATGAATCACATACAACTCAGACCAAACATCTACACCTACATATGCTGAGGCTCTGTAAAGTAGCCTACCTAAACCAAAAAGATCTCCTAAGTGTAACCCAGGAAAGAAAAATTCTCAGCAATCTCACAAACACACTACTCAGGCAGCACTCACAGTGAAACATACATCCATGAATCACACTGTCTCCAGTGAAAAGCCCATAATCCAATATCCTAGTTAAGGGTGAATCCATAGTGAGAAAAACACCAATGTGACACTCACCAGGCTGTGCAAAGAGAGGATCATGGTCAGTTCCCCATGAACAGCCATGATATGTCACACATAACACAAGCACTCAAGTTCTCGTACCCAAAGTCCACATATGATACAGTCATTGTCAATGTGGTTATATATGACTTGAGACATACCTCCCTGCACTATATGAAAAGAGACATGATGGAGCTCTTGGAATACATGTCTGAGGTAGGTATGAACCTTGAGCAGTATTCTACGATTACCATGGATGATGCTACAATATGAACAAAAGATAAGTTACTTCAACAACTGGCTTTGATTCTGGTGTCATTCAAAGGGGGTACAATATATATGAGGCTGAAAACAGATGGTAGACAGTCCTAACTGCTTTGCCAGGGATGGCTTGCACCTCTCTCCACAATGTTTCCATATACTGGTTTAAACGTTGTCCATCCTTACATGTTTTTTAGACAATGTTAGTCTTCCAAAAATTCCAACATAAATAAACAGAATCCAGCCAACATGATGGTATGCTGCTCAATGATAGGAGTCATGACAAAAAGCTCCACACCTTACAAGTGCTACTTACCTTCAAAAACCTGATATATGTGTTGTCATAGAGACCTGATTCAAGACAAGTGAAACACTCCATCAGTGCAGGGTACCAGTGGGTATCACTCATAGAGGCCCACCTCAATAGACAAAGGCACTAAAGGAGGATGCGTTTCTATATTCTTTAAAAAAAACTCAGCACCTGATTCATCAGAAAATGTAATGACCTGGAACTCCTCCATGTCCAACTTACTATACACAAAACCTCTTTTCATATCATACCTAACTGCAAGACTTCCTCTATGTCCCTCTTGGCCTATACCTCTTAACTAACCAGTATGAAGTCGTTATGTATTACACCAAACACCATTCTCATACTGGACACCAACTATCCCTCTATAAATTGAAAGAATTATTCACCTCAGCCAAACATGTCAAAATATTTCTGGACTTCGTCAATAAAAACTCTCTGAACCATGTGTATATATATATATATATATATATATATATATATATATATATATGTGTGTGTGTGTGTGTGTGTGTGTATACACACACACACATAAATATATATATATATATATATATATATATATATATATATATATATATGTGTGTGTGTGTGTGTATATATATATATATATATATATATATATATATATATATATATTTACATACACACACACACACACACACACACACACACACACACACACACACACACACACACACACACACATTACAGAGATGTATACTTTTTCTGCACAGAATGTTCTGCCAATACAGCCATAGCAGAATTCTCCAATCTTTAAGTATGGATTTTTTTCTCTATTATTAAGTAAGAAGTGAAACAATATCATGTGAGGTGAAGAGTCTCCCTAGTTCAGTGCACATTACAAAAGTGAAAAATCCTTACACAACTGAAGTGAAATTTACATAACACTTCATTAACTTGTATATCTAGTTAGTCAGCAACATGTTTTACAGCAGGACTGTGCAACAAAGAATAATAAGAACTTTGTCAGCCATAGTGTGGTCTTACCTTCGGTACCAGGAGAAGGCCCATCTGGTTTTGTGGTACCTGTACTTTTTTTCCTTCTGTGTTTTTTCCTGTTAGCATGAGGAGATGGAGGCGGTTCTAGCTTAGGACTCGTGGAACTTGTCATGCTGGGGCTAGAACTCAGCAAATCTGATGTGCCGTTAGCTGGAGAGGGAAGGGAAAAGGTAAGGTATCAATAGCTATGACATGATTTTTGGAAATTTGACTGCAAAGTTCAGTCTAATTTACAACACACAACAGAATTTCCCTCTTCGTTCTTTAGGTAAGCAGATAACTGAAAGTCTTGTTGTAACCACTTGAAACAGAGCAGAAAAATACCACAAAGACCAGAAACTGTTACCTCCTCCAAATATTTCAGCAAAAGTCCATTTATTCAGTAACAAAAATACTTGATAACAACATACAGCAGCAAACAATCTTTCTTGTAGAAAACATCAAATAACAGAATAATCTCTTAGCGCCTCGGCTGAAACAGCCTTTACAGAGTAAATTGTGACTGAAAAGACACACCTTTTATAAAACACAATGCAAATTTTGAAACCAATTAATTGCACACTTATTCATTAATATAACCAATTAGTTAAATAAAAATGAATGAATATTTAAAAACCCCTTACATTCAAATAAAACTTTTCCAATGGCATTCTTTATTCAACCCTATCGGTTGTAATGTATTATAGTTCAATAAGAAAATTGATTCCTTTTTTCTGAGTAGATATTTAATCCTTTCTTCACTCAAAAATCTTGAATTAATTTGTTCTAAAACTGAAACTTGGAAACTACTAAAATCTTCCTTGTGTTCCTTATTAAAATGCTCTGCTACTGGGCTTATAACCATATTATTTTTAATGTCTCTTACATGTTCCTTTATTCTTTCGCCCAGACTTCTTTTACTTTCTCCTATGTAAAAACTATCACAAGGGCATTTGATGGCATACACAATGCCCACACTTTTACAGGTAAAACTTCCTTTTATTTGATAAATCCTGCCATTAATTTTTCTGAATGTTGCTACTATGTATTGGCAAATTGTACACTTGCATCATACCTACTTCTGATGTTGTCCCTGTTATTCTTTCTACTGGTCTTCTAGAAGTGCCATGAACCCAAAAATCTTTTAAACTACGGCCCTTTTGATAAGAAAATTTTAACTTTACTTCTGTAAGAGATGGAACCTCACCTCTTTATTATGTTCCGACAATCTCCCAACAACTTTTGTAACTTTGTTGAAAATAATATATTTTGACAGAAAAAATAGGGTTTGATTTAAATTTAGTTTTTTCTTTTGTCCTTTATTTTTTGCCTTGACTTGTGTTCTTAGAGTCTTTTTCTCTTTTTCCATATATTCTAATATAACTATCAGGGACAGTTTCCTCATCATATCCCCTGTTTAGGAACATGGCAATTGTTTTTTTAGCGTTCCTTTCAGAATCCTGTATATCACTGCATAATCTTTTTATTCTCAGGATCTCTCCATAAGGGATGGCTGTCAAAGTGTGTGCGCTGGATGGCAGCTTGATACATGTAGCATATGGCTGGGCTATTCAAACTTTCTATGCAGTTTAGTTTTAATCTTTCCATTCCACAGGCCTTCTAAAGTTATGTCTAAATAATTCACTTTAATCCCTTCCTGTAGGCCATCATATTTGATGTGAAACTTATTATCAATCAAATAATCGATAAATGAATGTACTTCTTTTTTGCCCCCTTTGCAGATAAATATAAGGTCATCTCTAAACCTAAAATATCTTTTTACAAAATTTCTGTAAAATTCGCTTCTGTAAATATGACTGAATTCCACAAGGCCTATAAACAAATTTGCATACATGGGGGGCGAATGCCGCCCCCATGGCTGTACCTTGCAACTGTTTATACAGATTACCATCAAATTCAAAAACATTGTTGACCAAGCAAAAGTGCACTAATTCCTTAATATAATGTGTTCTGGGATTGTCTCCCATGAAATAATCCAATGCTTCCATGCTAAATTCATGTTGTATGCTTGCATACAAGCTAGTAACATCTAATACCAGAAAATATATATCTGATTCCCACCGGAATCCTTCCAACTTGTTTAAAAAGTCACAAGAATCCTTGACATAAGATGGCAATTTCACCACTTCTTTCAATAAGCACTCATGTAAAAAAAGATAACTGAAAGTTGTTTACTACAACCAAAATTATGAGACACACTAACTATGAAAACCAACCATGAAACACAATTCTTTGCACAGAATGATAACACCCTGACCATGCCCCAGCTGACCTGTGTTTAAATATCAGTCCCATCATTGGAGGAGAATGCACAAGCCTTGCACTGCATACAATGCTGAGCTTGCGCACACCTGAGGGAAACAGGGATTAGAAAACATCTGAATCGGGGAGGGGGGTGTGGCTAACAGCAGATTCCTCCTGCTCTGCTATTTTATTTTTATTTATGACAAGGAATTATATTTCTAAATTATCTTACTTGATCTTTTTAAGTGGATATATTTTAAGTTGTTTTTTGAAGGATACCATCAATTTTTTATAACTTATTATTTTCCTGTCAAAATATGTCTGGAAAATTCCTCACACACAATCCTGAAATGAGTCACACAAAAACGCACTCTCACGACTCTTCCTTAAAAAAGGAGCTTCAGTCTATTCTTACTAACTTACAAGAACTTTCTCAGAAAATGGACAAAATGGACAACAAACTTTACAACCTCGTGGAAAAATGCTCCAAACAGGTGGAACAAATTCATGAGATTTTAAACAGCAGAAATCCCAAATATCTGGAATAGAAGACACTTTAAATGATATGGAAAGAGATTAAATGAAGATGAAAAAAAAACACTGAATTCTTACTTAAGCAAAATACTGTTATGCTGAACAAAAGGGATGATTTGGAAAACAGGTCTCAGAAAAACATTATTTGTATCTTTGGTCTGCCTGAAAAAATACAGGGAGGACGTATGGCAAACTTTTTGACATCCTGGCATCCTAAGGTTTTAGACTTGCCTGAAGATATGTTGTAAAATACAGAGAGAGCACCTAGATCTTTGGTTACTTCTTCCTCAAAAAGTAATCTCTGAGATTTACTTTTGTAAGATTTTTGTCATCTCAAGACAGAGAGTTAATTCTTAAAACTGCCTGGTCCAAATCAAATCCTCAGGTTTTAGACTTGCCTGAAGATATGTTGCACAATATAGAGAGAGCACCTAGATCCTTGGTTACTTCTTCCTCAAAAAGTAATCTCTGAGATTTACTTTTGCAAGATTCTTGTCATCTCAAGACAAAGAGTTAATTCTTAAAACTGCCTGGTCCAAATCTCCTATCAAGATAGAAGACAGAATAATAAGGTCTGACAATGATTATTCTGCTGCTGTCATGTCTAAGAGGAAATGATTTCTACCCTTAATAAGAGAACTCGTTAAAAAAAAAAAAAAAAAGATTAAAGTTCACTTGCTATTCCTTGCCAGACTTAAAATATTTCTTCCTGATGAAACCAAATTATTTGAAGACTTGGACATTGCCATGAAATTCCTGAAATCCAATAATATACTAGAACAAATAGAAAATATGGATTGGAACAACACCTCATTGGAAAGACAAGCCAAAAGAAATGAATGGAAGCTAAATGAAAGAAAAAAGAATTAAAGATATATGACTTTTTAGCTAAATGCTTTAATATCATTTAATCTCAATATGCAAATATAATTTTTTGAATTTGTTTAAAATTTCTCATCTTCTCTAAACAGTCTTAAAAGCAAGGAAACGTGGAAGCACGCTTCACTAAAGTAATTAAGCTTTTTTTTTTCTTTAAACTAGTATTAAACTTCATTAATATTAATTAACTTATAACTTCTTGTAGTTTCTACATATATATATATATCTTTGGTTTAGTAAACATAGTTCTAGTAACTGTTTCACGGCTATTATTTTATTAATACTTCTGCTACATTCAAGTTTCCTTTACTTCTCTCTTTATATAGTTATTTTCTTCTCCATTTAAATTTAATATATAATCTTAAACTAGTTTACTTAATTACTTTAGCTTGATTTCTTTAATTAATATCTAAAGGCTTACTTTTTAACTATGGGAAATCGGTTACTTACATGTATTTGGTGTCTTGACTTAGGTCTAAACACTTTAATTATGATTTGCATCTCCCTTTCAGATTCTAGTTCTTTTAATAGGTCTCGACTTATTATATGGGGATGATGCTATGTCTGATTCTAAAATTGTGGGTGTAATGTCTCTGCTATGTGACCTCTGCGTCTGCTCATTTTGCTTTGTTGTTCGTGTTTAATTATTGGGAGGCTGGGGAAATGGATCTGATGCTTGTTGGAGATTGGAGCTTGGCTATAGTACTTGTGGATGGTGCTGGTTGTTTTCTGGGTCTCTTCTCTTATTTTCTTTTTATCTTTTTCTTTATCCTTTCTCTTGTACTGGTGGGTTGATGGCAGGTTGGGAGGTGTGGTGTTGTGAGTGCTGGAACAGTGATGGTCTTGGGCAGCTGTTTTACTTGTTTGCAGCTCTGTTTGTGACAACTAACAGAAAAAAAAGGCATTTCCTTTCTTGAAAGCCATGAACAATGGCTTTTGTAAAATCAGTTTCCAGAGCTCAAGCACTTACTTGCTATCTGGAAGCTTATCTCTTCTCTCTCTCTCTCTCTCTTTTTTTTTTTTTATTTTGCTTCCTTGTCTGGGTCAGTTGGGTTTCCCACCGAGGTCACGAGCCTTGTTCATTTGTCGTTGACTAATGGGATATAGTGACAGGTTCAGCACTCAATGTGGAAGATCAAAGGGAAATGACTTTGGATGGGATTTACATGTGCCATTTTAACACAACATGTTCAGAATGTAAATCAAGCTATATATGAAGACTTGCCAGCAATAAGTTAATCATAAACATTTTAAAACACAATATGGTTGTGTCCCCATTAGTAGTATAGCAAGCTTTACAGTGAAGATATGCAGTTATTTAACTCACATACTTATTTAACTTTATTGCTGACTAAATCATGAAGAAACAATGGGACTAAGGAGACAGAGTGAGTGATGTACTGACTGTGGGTTGAGCTTCTCTCAAAAGAGGCTCTGCGTTTTCAGAGTCATTTATATCAAGGAAATAGAAGTGTAAAGTACTTCTAACATATAGTGTTAAAGCACTACAAAATACAGGCTCACTGTTTCCATTTTGAAGTGTGACCCTTAAAAAAGCCTGCAATTCTGTGCAATTTTCTTCTGGTATGTAAAAAAGAAGTTATGTCTTACCATAATGTTCCATCTGAGTTGTAGATCTTTATTCATTCTTTACAGATAGGACCTTGGTTGTGTCCTCAGAACTGAAACGGCCGTTTCCCAGCTCGTGCAAGCCAAAAACTCTCAGCTAAGAACCTACCCACAAATGCCCCTCTCCTAGATACTCCAGATCGAGTTTGCCAGCCCTAGGTAAAGATGTAGTAATTGAAAAAGTAGGCGACTCTGAGCAGATACCCTAACCAGGAGTACCTGAGATCCACCAGGAGTCCAGGTAGGGGGAAGGAGGATGGAAAGTAAAGAATGAATAAAGATCTACAACTCAGATGGAACGTTATGGTAAGACATAACGTCTTTATCTGAAGTTGTAAATCTTTATTCATACTTTACAGATAGGACCGAGTCCCCAGCTATGTGAGTCCTGGGTGGCCCTAAGGAAGGATATTCCAGAGCACCACAGAACCAAAAGATGCGCGTCCCCTGGAGGCCAAATCCAATTTGTAATGAGATATGAAGGTATGAGGTCTTGCCTAAGTGGCTGCTAGGCATATATCACCATAGAGGCTCTGGAATGAAAAGCTGCAGAGGTAGCCATAGATCTGGTAGAATGAGCATTTATTCTGGAAGGTAAGGGTAGCTTATTCTGTTGGTAGATAAAGGTAATGGCGTTTCTAAGCCAAGAGGATACGGTCACTTTGGAAACAGGTTTACCCAATCTGGGTCCTGCAAAGGCCGCAAACAATTGGCCTGTTTTCCTGAAAGATTTAGTCCTGTGCAAATAACAACTAAGCTGTCGGTGCACATCAAGGGTGTGCAAAAGGTACTCCCCTCTATCAGAATGCCTTGGGAAGAAAACCGGCAGGTCAACAGATAGATTAATGGAAAAAACAGAAATGACCTTGGGCAAAAAGGAAGGGTCAGTACGAATGAACACCCTGTCCATGTGGAAGATCAAGTAAGGACTCTTGACACTCAAGGCCTGCAGCTCAGATACTCTTCTCGCTGGGGTGAGTGCTACTAGAAGTATGGTTTTCCAAGACAAAAATGTTAAGTCACATGAATCAAAAGGCTCAAAGGGAGAGCCTGTAAGAGATTGAAGCACCATAGTCAAGTCCCAGGGATCTAAGGGAGGCTTGACTGGAGGTTTAACACGTAATACTCCCTTCAAAAAAGTCTTGCATAGGCGGTGTGACATAATCGAAGAAATTTCCAGACCATTATGAAAATTAGTGATAGCTGCTAAATGTACAGTGATCATTGAAGCTGAGGCTCCTGCACGCAGGAGAGTAGTCAGGTATTGCAGAATCTTTTGAATAGGCATAGAGAAAGGGTCCAAGTTCTGATCTTTAGCCCAAATAGAAAACCTAGTCCATTTACTAGAATAATCCTTTCTAGTGGAAAGTTTGTGTGAGGCCAGAAGAATTTCACGAACAGGAGATGGGATGTCGGGTAGTCTGGCAATCATTGGAAGTGGAGGAACCAGGCTGTGAGCTTGAGACTGTGCAGGTTAGGGTGGAGCAATCCCTGAGGATGGGGTAACAGGTCCTGGGAATGATCCAGGATCAACGGGCTGTGAATCAGATGAGGCCATAGAAAAGGGAACCAGACTTGACATGGCCAGTAGGGAGCAATGAGGATCACTTTGCTTTTCAACCTCTGAGCTTTCTGGAGAAATTTTGGGATGAGAAGAAACGGGAGAAAGGCACAAAGGAGACCTGGGGACCAACCGTGTGTTAGAGCGTCCCTCGGTGATTCCCCCTGAGGGGGAATAAAGGCAAAATAGCTCCTGCATTTGTAATTCGGGGGGGGGAAGCAGGATGCAGCAAGGATTGCCCCAATGCTGGAAGATCCGAGCTTTTATTTCAAGATTGAGGGAACATTCGTGAGGCATCAGGATGTTCCTGCTCAGATTGTCCGCAATAAGGTTGAAGCTCCCAGGAATGTGCGTTGCTATAAGAAAGCGATTGGAAGCTATCGCCCAGCGCCAAACTGTCATGGCTTCCCGACACAGGGAGTAAGATCTGGTTCAGCCTTGCTTGTTGATATACCAGACTAACATGTTGTCTGACTGAATTGCAATGGTCCCCGAAGACAGGGATGCATAGAATGCTTGCAACGCTAAGAGAACTGCCCTCAGTTCCAGGACATTTATGTGCAAGTTGGCCTCAAGGGGGGGTCCAGGTGCCTTGGACAGTCTTTTCCTGGAAATGTCCCCCCCAACCCAAAAGTGAAGCGTCCATGGTCACCGTGACCATGGGTTGGGGAAGACAGAATGGTTGACACCAAAGATTCTTTCGTGGCTCCATCCACCATAGCATTTCCTCCTTGCAACGGCTCGTAAGGCGTTTCATGTGGTTGAGTGGGTGGGTTAACAATGGCCATTGTGCGGAGAGGAACCACTGCAGGATTCTCATGTGCAGTCTCACCAGTGGTACCAAAGTAATGGCAGCTGCCATGGAGCCCAAGAGTTGCAGTACAAGATGCGCTGGTACAAATGTGTGAGGCAGAAGGACTTGAATTTGGTGTCTTATTTTCAAAAGCCTGTGAGGGGGACAGAAGCTTGGCAGGATGTTGTGTTGAAGACCGCTCCAATAAACTCCAGTGTCTTTTTTGGAGACATCTGAGATTTGTCTTTGCTGATTGTAATCCTTAAGCGGAGAGCAAGACCTTGAGTGTAAGAAAGGCTGCGAACTAGGAGATTCCTGGTCAGAGCAGTAAGGAGCCAGTCGTCTAGACAGGAAAACACCTGGAATCCTTGTAGTCGAAGATGAGCTACCACAACTGCCATACATTTGGTGAACACTCGGGGGGGGGGGTTGTTGAAAGACTGAATGGCAGTGCCCTGAACTGGTAGTGATTGGTTCCCAGCCGGAAGCGGAGAAATCTCCGGGAGTGGTGATCCATCTTTATATGGTAGTATACATCATGTAGGTCTATATAACACATCCAGTTGTCTCTCCCTAGGAAGGGAAGAATGGACTGTACTGTGACCATCCAGAATTTTTGAGGTTTGATAAATTTGTTGAGTAGGCTGAGATCCAGGATTGGTCTCCAGTCTCCTGTCTTTTTTGGCACTAAAAAAAACCTCGAGTAAAACCCGGATCCTGTCTGTTCTGGTGGGACTGGTTGGATGACCCTTTTTCTTAGCAGTTTTTTCTATTTCTAAGGCTGCTAATCCCCTCTGATTGGGTGGTACATTGGGGATTCATTTGACGGGTCTGGGAGTTAGGTCGAACGGTATTTGGTAGCCTCTGGATATTATTCTCTGCACCCAAACATCGGTAATAATAAGATGCCAGGCTAGTAGATGCAGAGAGAAATGACCCCCAACTGCTTCAAGAGGAAAGCAATCGGGAAGCTGCTCAGGAGCACTGGTAGGGTCTGCCGGAGAAAGATTCTCTGGCTCCCTGGTTACGCAGACCCCCTTTTCCCCCGAAAAGGACGTCTTTCATATGAGTAGCCCCCTCTGCCCCAGGGGGATTGCTCACCATGAGTGTCACGAAAGGATCCTTGGGATTTCTTGAACCATATCTTTCCCCCCTTCTGGTTCCTGGAGTAGGGTCTCTGGGGGTTGGAGAAACGTATGCCCACAGCAGACAAGGTCTTTCTGTCTTTCTCACTACATGCAAGTGTGTCAAATACCTTGGGACTAAAAAGTGTAGATTTGTCGACAGGTGCGTTAACAAAGGAAGATTTAAAAGGGTCTGCGAAATTACAAAAGCGCATCCAAGCATTACGTTTCATGACAACACCAGATGCGGCTGCTTGGGCTGCCCCCTCGGCGGTGTGAGATATCAAACGCATTGAGGAGTTTGAGATGGATTCAACGGTAGCTAGCTGTGAGGCGACAGCATCACGCACTTCATCAGGCAGTACCCCCACCAAAGAGGAAGCCATTTCAGAAATTAACTTTCTTTGGAGGTGAGTAAAGTGCGCCAGATAATTCAATGACCGAATGGCGAAGGCTGCTGAAGCATAAGTCCGTTTCCCCAGTCTGCCCATGATCCGGGATTCCCTATTTGGAGGATGAACAGTGGCATTATCTTCTGCCAATTCCCTCTTGATGGCAGCCGCCACGACCATAGAGACAACTGTCAGCTGCTTGGACCAGTGGGGCTAGTCTTCAGGTGTAGATAAAATTTTGTCCGGCCTCCGAGGGACAGGTTCTACATTGTCCGGGGCCTTCCAGGCACACTGCACAATTAGTTTAACTAGATCATCTGCTGGTGGGGTCACCCAGGAAGTAGATGGCTGGGTACGGAAGGCCTGCCGAAACACCGATTCCTCAGAAGAAGGGTTAGAGGACTTCCATTCCCGCCACTGTTTGAGGATTTTGAGAGTGTCTCCAAATGAAATGTTGTCTGGGAGAGAACGAGGGGACCCTTCCCCTTCATCACAATCAGTGTCTTCTGTGATAGATTCCTCTTCACAGGGGATTCTGATACTGGTGTCCTAGGGTCTGGTTGTGAGCCTTCAGAGTGAAGAGCCTTATCCATCACCTCTGCAGAAGGAGCATCCAAGACTAATTCCAGTTGAGGGGTGACGAAAGAACTGGGAACTGTTGGAACCGTGTCCATAGATGGTGCCAACGAGAAAATAGGTGCCGGATTAGGTACCAAGGTATGGACAGTCCAAGCACCGCTCCGAGAAAGGATCGGCTCCATCGCTGCAAGGGTGATGGGTGCCGACAGGAAAGGCACTGCTGTTGGAGCCGAGACAGTATGTACCGAAGCGGGAGCTGGGGGATAAGCAGGGGAAGATGAGATAGAAGATTCCAAGCCAGGGGGGACAGGAGGTCTAGCTGGAATGGACAATCCCCTAGCTACCAGAAGCTGGTCTACAACCCGCACTAGGTCTAATTCAGAAATACTCCAAGTGGATCTAAAAGAGGCTGCAGAAGGGTAATCAGGTCTTTCTAGAAAGGGACTAAACCTCTGCCCCAAGAAAGGATCGTAAGTAGGAGAATATATAGTCCTTGGCATGAAATCGGGTTTTGGAGCCAATGGAGCTGAAGAAACTGTCAGCACCATGGCCGGGGATGGTGCCATGACATGTGTAGTCATCGAGACCAGTGGAGCCGAATAAGCTGTTGGCACCGTGGACAGGGATGGTGCCAAGGTATGTACAGTCATCGGTGCCCATGCAGCCGAGGAGGCTGTCGGCACCGTGGACCGGGATGGAGCCGAGGCATGAATAGTCATCGGAGCTGATGTAAGAGACAAAGATGGCACCAAAGTCAGTGGTGCTGTGTTTGGAACTGAGATAGGGGTGAATACGACGGTCGGCACCTCGGGAGAATACACAGATCCTGGTGCTATAGAGGTCTGCGCCGAGGGTGCCGGTGAAGCACGGAAAAGACTCGGTTCCCTAGCTGAGGGAGATGCAGGGACTGAGTGACTCCATTTTTCCTTATATTTTTTGTTCTTAGGAGGGGGTAAGACCTCTGACTCAGATACAGCCTCCGAGAAAGGTATTTTGAGTAAACCTTTTAAAATAAGTTTATTCTTACGTTCTGATAGTGTCCGATTAGAAAAACCAGGACAAATGTCACAATCAGCTTTCAAATGATCCACGCCCAAACAGTAGACACAAAGTACAGTTTTGTACCTACCATAAATGTAGATGTTCGAGTGCTAATACAGCTGCAGTAATCACAGATGGGTTTTCTGCCGTCAGGCGGTCCCTCGGTCGGCCAAATTCCAAAGTCTTGGTCCGGCCGGTTGTCGCCGCTTCTTCTGACGTCAGTGAGGCCAGAGTATATAAGACACAGCCGATGCCATATTCTTCAGTCTTTCTTGCCCCAGATGTCAGGTGCCCCCAGAAGGAAGGCAATACATAAATTATGCTTATATGTGTATACATGCAATGCAATATAATCCAAAAACAGTGGTTGCAAGCAAATAAACCATAGAAGGATAACCCAGTCAAGTTGTATGAAGAGGTTATTAGGCCCCATGCCTTTACCAAGTGGGGAAGGAGGGAGGGAAACCTGTACTGCAGCTGTATTAGCACTCGAACATCTACATTTATGGTAGGTACAAAACTGTACTATGTTCATCGTGCATACAGCTGTAGTAATCACAGATGGGTAGAGTCCCAAAGCTACGCACAGGGTGGTAGGTACTAGGAGGAACTGGGTTGAGCCAGAATGCCCTGCAAAACAGCAGTGGCAAAGCCTGCTCTGGTTCTGGAATATAAAGGCAGGTGGTAGTGTTTTGTGAAGGTATGTACAGAACTCCAAGTGGCTGCCTCCAGAATATCTTTGGTAGGAACTTCTCTGAGGAAGGCTGTAGAGGTAGCTGTGGCCCTGGTGGAGTGTGATCTGATACCTGTAGGAACAGATTTTCCATGATAGGAATAACAAAACCGTATGCAGTGGCCTATCCATTTTGAAATAGTCTGCTTGGAAACTGGCTTCCCTTGAGCCCCTACAGCATAGGACACAAAGAGTTGTTCTGATTTCCTGAAGGGCTTTGTTCTATCCAAGTAGTAACATAGCTGCCTATGGATGTCTAAAGAATGTAGCAGCCTTTCCCCTTTGTTTTGAGGATTGGGGTAAAAGGTAGGAAGGTGTATGGCTTGATTTAAAGCTACCCTGGATACCACTTTAGGCATAAATGATGGATTGGTACGAAGGGAAACCCTGTCCTGATGGAAAATGAGAAAGGGCTGCACTGCCATGAGGGCCTGTAGTTCCAAAACTCTACGAGCTGAAGTGATAGCCAGAAGGAAGGCAGTTTTCCAGGACAAATATTGCAAATCTGTTGAGGCAGCTGGTTCAAAAGGAGGCAATGTTCATTTTTCTAGTATGTAATTAAGATCCCAGGTTGGTATTGGTTGTTTCCTTGGTGGTCTAATATTCTTAGCCCCTCTGAGGAACTGTCGTAAGAGTGGGTGAGAAAATAAAGGAGGATCCGTGTTGTATTCTGCAGAAATGGCTGAGGCATGGATTTTTATGGAAGAAAATGAAAGTCCACTGTTCAGCAGCTCAGCTAGATACTGTAATACCTGAGGCAAGTTCAGTTTTCTAGGGTCCTGGCCTTTTTCTCATTCCAAGAACAAAACCGCTTCCATTTTGCGGAGTAAGCTTTTCTAGTAGATGGCCTTCTGGCCTCCAAAATGACATCCTGCACCTCCTTGGAGAGTAGAGTCTTTTGTGGAGTTAAGGAATTTTCCATGCAGCGAGATTGAGTGTTTTCAGCTGACTGTGGAGAGTTTTGTAGCTGTGCTGAGTCAGCAGAAGAGGCATTAGAGGCAGGGACCAGGGAGGAGTATGTGTTAGGCTCCTCAGCAGTGGATACCAGTGTTGCCGTGGCCAATCTGGAGCAATCAGTATCATCTTCGGTCTGTCTGCTCTTGCTTTCAAAAGTACCTTGGGCAGAAGAGGCAGAGGTGGGAATGCGTAAACTGTCCATGCTGTCCAACTGAATGAAAGTGCGTTCACTCTCCAGGCCTTTGGATGAAAGGTCCTTGAACAAAACGTTTCCAATTGATGATTCCTGTGGGAGGCAAAAAGATCTATGTCTGGCCTCCCCCACACTTGGATTATTTCTGTAAACACCTGAGGATGTAACTTCCATTCGTGTGGATCTGTCATATTTCTGCTTAAATTGTCTGCCAGCGTGTTTTCCATTCCTGGCAGGTACTGGGCTTGAAGTTCGATTTGCCATTCCAGAGCCAAGTTCCAAAGAGTCATGGCTAGTCTGCACAAGGGGTATGAATGTGTTCCTCCTTGTTTGTTTATGTACCACATTACTGTGGTGTTTTCTGTTCTTATCAGTAATTGCCCTGGATGCAGGAAGTCCTTGAAAGCTGTAATTGCATTTATTACTGCTAGCATTTCTTTTTGATTGATGTGAAGGTGCTTTTCTTTTTGGGACCATATGCCCTGGATGCACCTGTCCGTCATGTGCGCCCCCCATGCGTAATCTGAGGCGTCTGTTGTGATGACTTGCTTTGCTTGAGGCTTGCAGAATGGGAGGCCTGTGTTTGCTTGACATGCTTGGGCCCACCATAGAAATTCCTTTTGCAAACATGGGATTATTGGTATTATTGTTTCCAAACTGTGACTGTGTTGAGACCATAGGTTTTTTAGGTACCATTGAAGTTTCCTCATATGCAGCTTTGCACATGGGATTAAAAGAATGCAAGATGCCATGAATCCCAGAGCCTGCAGGATTTTCCTTGCAGTAAGCCTGGTACTTTTTGCTAGTATTTTGAAGTAATGAGATAGTTGCCCCTGTTTTTCTGGCGTAAGATAGGCCATCTGGGTGTTTGTGTCCAAATTGGCACCCAGGAAAGTTATTTTCTGAGATGGTGTTAACCTTGATTTCTCTTTGTTGATTGTGCATCCCAGAGAATGCAGTAACCGTGTCACATATGCCAGATGTTCCAGAAGTATGTGTTTGCTGTCCACTTGGGTCAGGCAGTCGTCCAAATAAGGGTAAATTTGTATCCCTTGAAGTCTGCAGTAGGCAATCACTGATGCCAGGCACTTTGTGAATACTCTGGGCGCAGTAGATAAGCCAAAGGGCAATGCAGAGAATTGATAGTGGATTGAACCTGCAAGAAATCTGAGGTATCTTCTGCAGCTTTGTCTGATTGGAACATGCAGGTATGCCTCCTTGAGGTCCAATGTTACCAGCCAAAACTCCTTGCCCAGCATGGGAAGAAGTTGCTGTAATGTGAGCATCTTGAATTTTGGTACGAGTAGAAATGTGTTTAGGATGGATAAGTCCAAAATGGGTCTCCAGTCGGTTCCTTTCCTTGGTACCACAAAAAGCCTTGAATAAAAACCTTGACCTTGTTCGTGAGTAGGTACCTCTTGAATAGCTCTCATGCTTATGAGCTTTGAAATTTGTAGTTGTGCCTCTGCCCTTTGATTCTATGGCAGGTTTGGCATGCCTCTCATTTTTGGAAGAGTGTGAAAATGAAATTTGTAGCCTCTGTTTATAATGTCCAGGATCCATTTGTCTGTTGTGACAATATGCCAATTGGCTGCAAATAATGCTAGCTTTCCTCCCAAAGGTGCTGCCAGCCGGGACGTGAAAATGAGGGAGTCATTGGGTTTGCATCCTGCATTGTTGTGCACTGTCCTCGCCACCTCTTGGTGCTGGAGTTTGCCATTGTCGTCCTCTATATGATCCTTGTGATTGCCCTCTGCCCCTTGTGCGTCTGTATCTACCTCTTTGGGGCTTGTCGGTGGCTGGAAAGGACCAGTTTTTTGAAGGCCAATTTCTGCTAAAACGTGGTGGTTGGACCTGTAAAAAGGCTTTGACAGTTTGCATAGATTTGGCTTTTTCTTCCATTTTCCGTAGTATCTCCTCAGCATTAGTACCAAACAGCACATCCCTTTGTAAAGGAGCATCTAGAAGTTTAGCTTTGACATGATCAGGCAAGTTTTGTTCTCTAAGCCAGACATGTCTGCGAATGACTGATCCTGTAGCAGCCGCTCTACTTGAAGCCTCTAGTGCATCATAACCACATTGTAAAGTGTGTTTACCCAGTTGTTCTGCACTATGCATCATATCCTGTAACTCCTTTAAATCTGGTTGTTCAGGTTGAGACATTTTATTCCTTAATTGTGATAACAGGAACTGTTGATATTTAAGCATATGAAACTGACAATTTAAGGCCCTCATGGCTAGGGTGGCTGAGGTATATACCTTTTTACCCCACCTTTCTAAAGACCTTGACTCCCTTTCTGCTGGAAGTGGATTCTTGGCAGTGGAGGCCTTCAATCCCTTGGGGCCTTGTGAAATGGTTTCAGGGTCAGCATTATGACTTTTGAAGAGAAATTGGTGAGAGATGGGTACTCTGTAATACCTATCAGGTTTGACTGGTGCAGGAGGCAGAGAATCCGGGTTAAGGCAAGCCTCCGAATAAACATCAAGTATGTCCAAAACAGGGGGTATCGCCAGAGGTCTGTGTTGAGGTAACAAAAGAAATTCCCTAAGCCTTTTCTTAGAATCTGAAAAGTCTTGGCCTTCCCAATGGAAGTGTTCCCTCAAGGTGTGCAAGGTTTCCCCAAAGGAAAAATCCTCAGGAGGAGATACAGAAGGGATGGACTGTTCTGCATCCGAATCCTCAAAAGGGGAGTAAGAGTGTTCCTCTGCATCAGAATGTTCTGATAAAATGGATCCCTGAAAAGAAGAGGGACAATCTTCCTCCACTCTGGGTCTCTTGTCTGGAGGGGGTTGAGAACCTCTGATAAGAGTAATTAAATCCTCAGCCATTTTAAGCATCTGTTTTTTAGGCATGGGACCTGGAGATGGGCCCTGTGCAACAGGCCTTTCGGGGTGCCTGGCTGTTTTGGATTTAGTACAGGCCTTAATGGAAAAAGAAGATGAGGGTCTGAAGACACCATGGGTGGAAGTGGACCTGTCCACATTAGTAGGCTCAACATTAGCAAAGGCTTCGGTGGTTGTAGTCTGGGAAAGGGCCAAGGTCCCAGCGGTCTCGGGTACAGAGGACACCGCCAAAGGAGTGTCGTTGGTAGTCAGGGACTGCAAAGGCATCTCGCTGAGAACCGGACCACGTGTAGCCTGTTTTGGCGTGGTGTCGGCGGGGACCGCGGGCCTCGCGTGTCGGTCCTTTTCCTTGCGTTTTTTGGACAAAACGGTAGTCGGAGTGTCCAATGACATTTTATAATCAAAAGCTTTACCGAAATAGTGTTGGGCGAACTCCGCCCGACGCTTAATAGTGCGTTGATTGAAGGTAGCACAAAAGCGACAGGCCGAGACGTCATGGTCTGGGCCTAAGCAAGGTATGCAGAGTGAATGGAAATCCTTATGCGGTATTTGCTTCCCACAAGAAATACAATTATTAACTTTTTCTGACATCGGTCTGAGGCAAGAAAAGTTTCAACGGGTACTTAGCTTTAATGAAGACTTCGGTTTCCAAAATTTTCATAATTCAGGAGCTGGCCGACCGGCACTTGCGAACTGCTTCTGCTTCGGGCACCGTGCGGCAAAAAAGACTGAAGAACATGGCGTCGGCTGTGTCTTATATACTCTGGCCTCACTGACGTCAGAAGAGAAAGCGACGACAACCGATGCCGGACCAAGACTTTGGAATTCGGCCGACCGAGGGACCGCCTGACGGCAGAAAACCCATCTGTGATTACTGCAGCTGTATGCACGATGAACATCAGACATGTGCATCTGAGTTGGGCATCTTACGTCCACACTTGTCACACTGTTTAAAACCCAATTTAACTTTGTCTGACATGGTAAAAGAAACAATACTATCCTGTAGAAAATTTTTTTTTTTTTTTTTTTAAGGAATACCACCAGTAAAGGAAGCCTGTCAAATACAGGAGAGAGGGACAGTCAAAAAAGGTAAAATTTTAAATTACCAAAAAAAAAAAAAGGGTAGGAAATAGGCCTAGGTTATACGCGACAGTGAAAAAAGACTAAGTTGACTAACATTTTTGAAATTCAGAAGAAAAACTGTCATAAAAACAACAAATTACTACTTAGCTTGAGAAAGATGGCTAAACATGTCTGACCAGGAGCGCGGCCAATGAGATCTGGAGTATCTAGGAGAGGGGCATTGTGAGTAGGTTCTTAGCTGAGAGTTTTTGGCTTGCATGAGCTGGGAAACGTCCGTTTCGGTTCCAAGGATGGAACCGAGGTCCTATCTGTAAGGTATGAATAAAGATTTACAACTTCAGATTGATACTTTCAATTAGGTATAGCAGAGAAAAGAGCTATGTATTACAAATTTCCTATTGTATAGAAAAACAGAGGTATTTAATTGTTTCTGCAAATGTCTGACATTGGCACAAAGTACGAGAGATGAAAATATGCTTAATGATATAATTAAATATGAGTTGTGCATCAGTGTTATGTGACTAACATTTCAAACAACTTGTGCTGCATGTCTGCTGATATATTGGTAACACAGCAATCCTGTATGCAAACCAATTAGAATGCTATGTCTGATACATTGCCTTCAAGGCACATACAACAGAGTAGCCAAGTGGGTGAGGGAATTTCATTCTAGACAGAGAGGAAGTAAGACTTTATAGCCTAGTCCTGTCATCTGCTGAATTCAAATAGCAATACATTCACAATACAATGTGATTCTAAAGTGTGCTTCAAGCACTTTCCTACAGCATTAGTCTTCCATAATGGTTTCCTACTACAGGAAAGAAATGTGGATGAAAGTATCAGTTACATCTGGGAGAAACTGTCAGCTACACTGTAAGCTGCTTAGCACCAAGTCTCTCTTCAAACTATCTAGGTACACCATTCAGAAATGGGGGAACACTTCACTTCTCAGTCTGAAACTTATAGTTTATGATTGTGAAAAGGAATACTCATATATTATGTGTCAAATAGAAGCAGGGTGGTCACTCAGGTGTTCTTTATATTGTCTTATAGGCTACAGGAGGCTGAACAAGATATCCTTTGTGCTATGTACACATACAGCTAATCATTTGACAATTGTGGTACTTTTTTTTTCTCTGTTAAACAGTGTATTTAATAAACTAGCCATTTCTTTAACTGAAAATATTTTAACATGTTAACTATATTAAAACCAAAAGGGGTTTCTTCAGCCATAAACAGGTAAGAATGTGTGAGTATTTTACATTTATTTGATTTGACTGAATAAGTAGTCGACTTAGTTATAGAGCGCTGGCACATTAGCTGTGTATCAGATGAGTCTATATTGAATCAGCGAACGCTGATTCATCTACCCTATTTAACCGAAAGCCTACAATCCCGAACACTTGGAACAGCGATTTTTTTTTCCTCTGGGAAAAAAATCGCTGTTCCACAAAAAAAAAATCTTAAAACATTATTTAATGTGGGGGGCTTTGCCCCCCACACCCCTCTACTTAAATATACCAACTCCGAGATTGCACCACAGTGGAGGAAATGGCAAACTCCCAAAACTGGCCCAGCAATTTTTTTCCCTGGGAAAAAAATCGCTGTTCTGGGTGTTCGGGATTGCAGGCTTTCAGTTAAGTAGGGTCGATGAATCAGCGTTCGCTTTTTTAAGAGTTATCTGATTCAATATAGACCCTATCAGACTTACATTCTTGGATGAAGGAAAAGCACAATTCACTGGGGATGCACATAAAGCTCTTGAAGCCAGACCAGCAGGGCATAAATCCACCTCTGGCTAATTCCTCTGTATAAAGATTCGTAACTGCAGGACTTATCTCTATGATGAACATCTGCATCCACACAATCTCAGTGAAAAGCAGTTTAAAAATGAACGGGTAAGTGAAAATGCACAATGATCAGTATCTCTGCTGCTCATACATGCACTGCAGTTTGGGTACATTTTTCAGCAGCATGAAAACTCAAGAAACCGCAATTCTGCAAAAGCAAATGGAATGCATCTATAGATAATTGGCTTTTAATACAGATGGATGAATCCCTGATTGCAAACAGGTGACCAGGGATCAAATAGCAACACAGACACTGATGCACCTGGGAAGGAAGGGAGGTAGTTTAGTGCACCGCAGTGTTTGCATCTTCTACAAAACACACATGACGTACATCATATGAGCAAAGGAGGAGTGCTCAACATCAATCAAACTCTGACTGTGGTAGCATGTTTGAAACATGTAAGAGTGTGCACATATTGGAATAGACAGCTAGGATATGAGATGCCAAGGCAAGTGTTAGGCTAAACAAGAAAAGCCTGAAGCCTGTTGTGGATGAAGGCCACCCCAAAGCTTAACTCTTTCCATGATATTCTAAAGAATTAATTAAAAGTTTTCACCAGCAGAAGAACGAAGCCTCCCCCAGGCAAGACAGAGAATTAATGTTTCAATTAAGAATCTGGAGCTAAGACTTGATGGTCCATCAGACCTGAGAAAAAATAGGATAAAAAATAAAGTTGTAGACCTTTAGAAGAACTTTCTCAATTGTACAACAACTGCGGGAACTGTGCTGTTGGCATCAGGACTAACCAGAAATCTGGTTTACATTCAGAGGAGACCCACATCCATGTACAACTGTGGCAGTAAAGAACTCAGGCTGTCTTAATCCTTCTCAGTTTCCTGGTGGGGATCAGCCCCAAAGGGACCTTAAATTTGAGAAAGTAAAAAAAAAAAAAAAAAAAAAAAAAACATTATAATGCCAAAAAATAACGGCAGTCAGTGAAAGTGTGGAACGACACTTCGGCACAGTATCTGATCATAACCCTCTCTAAACGTAATGCAGACAGAATATTTGATGGCATGAAACATGATGTTGAACTGCAGATCTGGCAGTTGGAGCTGAGGATTATGACTGTGAGATGGAGTTTCTGTGGTTTCATTTCCTCACCATTTATTTGCCTGCTGTGTACCTTGAGTATGGCACTTAACCAGATATTGTTCCTGGGTCAGCCCTGAAAAAGGGATGTGTGTCTAGTGGGTCTACCTGCTCTACACATGGCTGTTTATTATTTATTTTATCTATTATCATGACACGATATATAGTACACACTTTCATCAACACTATCCAAATGCTGCAACTTTACAGAGATTCCAGACAGTACATAACAGGGGCACAAGCAATGAGAACTGTTAACTAATTAGCTTGTTCCCTGGTTAAGATACTGCAGATCTTTGAAAACTTGCCACCTATTCTTTCTACCTCAATAACAATTTTCTTAGGTCTATCCCATGCATTCTTGATTCTTTTATCAATACTTAACCCACAATTTTTAAACAGAAGAGAAAAACTCTAGTGAGAAGTTCAAAAATACACAAGATAGTGGAAGTAAGAAAGAGGTAGCCAGAAGAAAGCTAAGATGGACCAATAAGAAAGAACAATGGTCTAAATTCTGGTATCAAAAATGAAATGATAGTCAACACATTTCTCCATGCAATGGATAAATTACAGATTTTGGTTTAGTACTAATACATTTTTCCATCATCTGACTGGACTATATTTAGGAACAACACATATGTTCTCACCATATAAATTGATTCATAACAGGATCCCCCCTGATGGCTCTTATGTCTGTGTTCACCAGCTCCATCAATCAACATTCATAACTTGTTTTTTTCCAGAACTTGCTATGCTTAAGGAAAGATATGTACTTGTAATGACACATGCCATGACATGGTAAACCTTCCAAAGTACACTTGTTCAATCTGCAGCCAATGGCAAGCAGTGTTTTACAAATCAAGAAAAACAAGTGACATACTAGTAGATATTTTATCAGTTTAAAAAACAAACAAATCCCAACAGAAAAGTCACCTAATGGACCACCAATTACTAAGGGAATGGTTACAGATTATTCCCAATCTCAACCAATCAAGGCAGGGCCTTTCTTAGATTAACCAATATGATAACAGCATGTCTCTTATATGTACCATTAAGGACATTCCATGATGGCATACCCAAGAACAAGGATCTTCCCTGACAGGTCCTATAGTCAGGGTTGAATCCCAAACAATAAGCTATCAGGACAGAAGAAAACAGAAAACTTATAAACAACAATGATCAGAAGAATAAGCTTTGGAAAACAATCTAGCCAGAAGGGGCCAAAATTCAAGAACCACAGCAGAGACAAAAAGCTTAGAGAAGAGAAGCACTACAGGTGAAGAGTCACAGAATCTGAGTCTGCCACAGGACAGACTAAAGAAGAGGATAGCCCATGACCCTGCCCAATGGTGCAGAGGAGTCCAGTGCCAACCCACTGTGGAGAGAAGCTGACAAATGTGACCCCAGTCAAAGAATCAGTGATCCATCTAAGAAAGCAGCATGGATGCCTCAAGGAACAGCTGAGAAAACTATGCCTCTCCATTGAGTGAAGGACCCTTTCTCTTTCCGCATCTTCTGCCGCTTAAATGAAGTGGGGTAAAGAAGGGACAAGTTCATGTACAGAAACAAGACCACTGCTTCAAAAAAGTGGAATCAAAGAGAGGAAGCCAAAGCCCAGCAAGGAACAAATAGATTCCCAACACCTGTTAAAGGTTCTCCGAGCTTCAGGGTTACAAAAATGGAGCCATCAAGAAGAGAGTGCAAGCAATGAATTAATTCCAATACTGACAGATTGATGTGTTGAGCTGTATTATGGTCTAAGTTGTGGTTGAAAGGGATCAAGCATCAGCCTGTAAACCTGGTGAATAAACTTTAAATAAATAAACATTCTCAACAGTCGATAGGCAGATCTGTCATATATAAACTCCAAGTTCCCCAAAAGGAAGGGATTATTCAAACAGGAAGGAACACAGCAAATTAGAGAGGAAATTCTTGACTAGCCACAGATGGACCACAGTCCTGCACTCCACATGGAGCCATGGAAAGAAGACTACACAGAACTCTCAAGGACAACTGATCCCAAAGCACAAAGGCCTCCTAAACATTAGGGATGCTTGAAAGAAACTGAATAGTGCAGCACAAGGTACCATTTCATCTAAACTAAAATATGTCTCGTTTGAAGCCCAAGTGAATAAGTTTTCAGTAAATGCAAACCTAAAAGGCCGCAGCGACTGGGTGATCAAGGAAAAGAGTTCCAAGCCAGATCATGAAAGCTGATTGTTGAACAAAAAAACAGAGGATAACCCTAGCCAAAATTGTACATGTGTGTGTGTGTGTGTGTGTGTGTGTGTGTGTGTGTGTGTGTGTGTGTGTGTGTGTTGGGAGGGAGTGTACCTTATCCAGCATCAATTGAACAGTTTGGAAGGACAGGTATATTTCACAGAGGATACTGCTGCTACAGAACAGACTCCCTATCCACATAAAACAAGTCCATCCCTCTCCACTTTCAAGCACAACTCAGATCCATAAATAGGAAAAAGAAAATATACCCCCAGACTGCCCCCCTGTACAACTAATGGACAGATGCAGCTCCCAAATGCTTTATCAATGGCAGGACTAATACATCTGAGGACTCCAACTTGGGAATCCAAAACGGAATTCCAAGTAAAGATGTCTGCAGCAGGCTTAATGAAGTTAGAACCTTAGCAGGAGTAGCTAAAACAGGGCCCAACCCAGATGAAGACGATGTCCCATCAGAACTGATTCAAGGGTCACACAGCAGAAGAAAAGAAATCAAGAGGCCCTGAGAAGATTAACATAATCCTGAAGCCTGTCGGCATAATAAGAGTTAGGTGTTACTTGGAAGGTTAACATAGCCAAATCCTTTCCCATATAATGAAGTTAGGGAATCCACCGTAGCATTAAAGGAATCAATGTCTACATCATAATCTACAGAGTCAAGCGAGCACCGCAGTTTTAGTGCACTGATTACTAGCCCAGCAGGCTTAAGTGAGACAGGAGGTACCACACTGGTTAGTGGAGCCAGGGGTAACAGTAGTATTACTGAAACCCCAAATCCATTTTCCTAGCAAACTGTCCCTCCATACTGGTGTATTTAAATATTAAAGGGATAAAACGAGTGCTAATCCTTGGGACTCTTCATCACATTAGAATCATTTTACTTCTCTGACTTACTAGGTACACAAGAGTGTGCTGTACATACTTGTGCTGTTTTCACAAACTTTTAACAAGAGTATCAAAAGCAGATAACCTCTGCTGGTTGCTGGGCCCAAAGCTTGCAGGGCTTGTTGGTGCTTTAAACTGGCAATGGTGAAGTGTTTCCGTGTTATCCTAAATATTGTAGTCCTTACTTCCTAAAGTTGCATGTTTAATCCCCCAGCTTCATCTCGCAAATCATGCTCATCTCAGGCTACAGTGTACAGAGTCTGAGCCACATATCCAGTGCAAGGCCTGGAAGGGATTTTGTTTTCATTTGGGGTTTCTCACACAATATTCTAGCACCTGCAGAGAATATAAGAAGGGTATGATTTTGTGTCTGGTTCTTTCATGGGTCTTGCTTGCTGTACTGTATTGATATATAAAGGATGTATGTGTACCCCATTGTACTCCACAGACATCTTTGTGGGGGTTGCTCATGGGCATAATCACTATCAAAGCTGAATTTTAATGTTTGGTATTCAGTGGTGTCATTGCAGTGACAGCAGCTGTCTTGCAGATGGGAAAAACATCACTTTGGGACTCTCATTTCCATTTCTCATGACCACCCCTTTCTTGATGTAAGCGCCTTCTTGATATTGCAGATTGACTTAAGTATTTAGGCTAATAATTTTTTCAACCTTTTCCAGCCAAGGCATAAACCCTAATGAGAAGGCTTGCTGACTGAATACAAAACATCTAATGACTCTTAGGGACAATGTAAGTAACATATTGAAAACTGACCCAGCTACCTTAAATCTACAAATATTTAAATCTACAAAATTACAGAACAGTTTGAATACTTGTAAAAAATGGTGCAACAAGATAAAAGTTAATTAAGTTATACTGTACATGATGTGTGCACATGTGTGTGTGTATGTATATCTCTATCTGTATCTATATATATATATATATATATATATATACACACACACACACACACACACACACACACATATATATATATATATATATATATATATATATATATATATATATATATATACAGATAGATAGATGACATCAGCTAGTGCCAGCATACCTAGCTGGAGTTTTGTAAATAATGCTATCCTTTGAATATCAAACTGATGTGTACAAGATACTTGTGTTATGAATGTATTGGAACTGTATGGCATTTGAATATCAAACTGATTTGTACAGATGCTTATGTTGCAAATTATTAGAATTGTATGGCATTTGAAAATAAAAAATATGTTTGTAAAGTTGCTAGTGTTAAAAAAATGTATAAACAGTGGGTCCTGCAGGAAGAGAAGCGGTTAACCTCAGTCCAGTTAGTTTTGGAAAATCCCTGAAATTAAATTGGCTGTTAAGCCATAAACACGGAACTCCACTGTGCTGAATAGGACTAGAGATGGTAGGTCTGGAAGAAGTCTTTGTTCATTAGCTCAGTACACAAAGGGGAAGCCCTATGCACTACAATAAACACTTAGATGTGTATTGTAGCAGTCTATGCTAAATTCCGGTCTCAGCTTCAAAGGAGGATACTGTGAGAACCTAGAGGCAAGGTGACCAGATGAGGTCATTCTGCCAGCCATCTTGGAAATTATGTTTGAGATATTACAGAGAGTGTTCACTCAGTATTGAGTATTCTATCTTGGGCCTGACAACAAGAATAACCATTAACCACATCACCTGCCTTGCTGTATTAAGTAAGTAGGGAATAGTAATTATCCTAAATTGTCAGGGAATATACTGAAGCTGAGTTTAGATATTGTTTTTCCTTATTTGTCTGAGTCTGTCCATCAATGTTATTTTCAATATTTGCTGTGATCTGAAGTCTGTGGTTTTCTGTAAATATATATTCAGTATTTTTATGCTCTTTTATTATTATTAAATATATTTTAAACTTTTATTGTGGCTGGTCTTTTTAGAAAGTAACCTTTGAGAGTGATTATATTTATTTGGTGACACTGTGTGGTCTACTCCTGAAGGCCTAGCTGTCTTGGTCTACTGCTACTCTTTGTATTAGTATTAATATTGCACAGTATAATTGGACAACCTTTGTTAAGGTCATTGGAATGTCTGGTGGCAGTGATAACTACATTATACTCTGGTCAGATGGGAGCACAGCAGGTAAATCTTTGCCAGCCTTTCCCAGGTGTGTGTGTGTGTGTGTGTGTGTGTGTGTGTGTGTGTGTGTGTGTGTGTGTGTAAGAAAAATCAAGTCTCATAGTTTGTGTGTGTCATCTGCTTGTAGCAGGGACACAAAGCATCGGTTTCACAGATAGGGTGCTGGAGGATTTGGCTTTGGCACTTGCCTGAGGACTTAACCCTACAGCTGTACCAGTGGAGAATCTTATTGGGGACCTTGAGGGAGTCCGAGAAATCCAGACCCTGGGCTGTGTGTGTTCCCTGTGCCCTCTTAAAGTAAACTGCACTTGATGCAAAGAAGTCTACATCTGGAAATGCTGAATGCATCCATTTTGTATTCCAAGCGAACGCCTCTCTCCAGTGTCAGTGGTGAGGATTGAGGCTCCTTGATTACTGGCCCAGACGGGTTGTCACACACACACACACACACACACACACACACACACACACATATATATATATATATATATATATATATAATATATACAGAACTCTTTTACAGCTCCATAAATAGAGTGATCAAAGCAGAAAAACAATCCCAAACTTCTTGTCTTCCAGATGATTCTAACTTCAGTGTAGCCTGTTTTACTACTTGCATTTGTATGTATAGATGCTGACACAATAGTCCATCTAATAATAATTTTTATACCCACTATCAAAAATTCTAAAAATAATTGTACTCAAAGAACTTCTTGATTATTTGACAAAAACATCTTGCTTTCTAATAGACAACATGGTATTTGATCCAATCACAACACAAATCTGCTCATTTTTCTTTCCCAGACCATATTAACAAGCAAGGTCACTATGTGGCCTCTCTTAGATTTATCCAAAGCTTTCAGTACAGTCTCCCATCATCATCTACTTGACAGTAGCATACAGATATGAGCATATAGACAGGTGTATGGTTCAAAAGTTATCTAAGCTATAGAAAACAAAGTATAAAATAATAAGCCACCTGCCAACTAGTTACTGTTGGGGCCCCACAATAATCTATTGCAAGTCCTTCACTTTTCAATATTTTATTAGCTATGTGCATAAAATAGTAACAAATGCTACTGTGATTCAGCTTGCCAGCAATTCTACTCTGCTCTGCAACACTACATCTTAAGACAAACTTTGTTGAAGAATCTTTTGTGATTTAGTATGCCATTGACTCTACCCTGGTCTGAATTGCCACATATTTAAACAAACTTCACAATATTACACAAAAGTCCTTCAGAGCTGTATAGCGCTGCCTGATTAGCTCACAGCTTTTGTGCCAGAAATAGACTAATTTTAAATATGTCCTGACAATGCTTAAAAATGCAAATTGGATTTCACAATAACAACAATCAGTAACAGTCATATTGAGAAAATAATTTACACTAAACTGGACTTTATCATACACAATACATTTAGGTTTGATACATGCATTTATTATGAAGTAAAACTAATCAAAATTAGTACTATTTAAATGAAAACCATGACATATCCTACCATCCGTTGCATGCATGCATTTGCTTCCATCCTTACTGTACTTTCTTAACAACCCTACAGAAAAATCAATCAAATAAATATAAAAAAACATTAAAATGACATTGCCTAGTTTGCTGCAAACTCACTTCATCGAGCAAAAAAAAAAAATTGCTGCACATTACAGAAAAATGAAGGACCTGACCGCCAACAATCACTAATACTCTCCCAAGTTAAAGTGGCTCGTAACACATTTTTCAGTCCCAGCAAGCACCCTGTCCCAATTAATTTAGCATTAGGGTACAACCCAGCAAAGACCTTAAGATCAACAAACCAGAACCATGTACTTACTGCAAAATTAATTAACCATTTGGAGATTTGCTGTATTCGGTATCTATTGTAAAACAAAGGAACATCATTCCAATAGGTATGTGAAATGAAACAAATACTAAAATACTAGTAAAACTAAAACAACATTTAATTAAAAATTATGTTTGTCCCTGTGTAATGTAATACTTGATGTCTGTCATACCAAACAGTTCATCAAATTAAAATATAAAGCAGTCTACTCCATATAGATTACAGAAATGTATATGTAATTGGTGTATCCCTACTTTCTTTTCTGCTCTTTAGTTTTTGTCGTCTTTTCTGTTTTGTGACTTTCATCCCCTTTAACTTTATGACATTGTATTTACTAACTTTAGCTTATGCTTTAACTATATTCAGGTCCTACTTTTCTCCTTCCATGTGCTGTTCCAGACTTCTGCTACTTACTTTCATATCCCTCCTACTCTGCTATCCTGTTACAATTATTTTGACTGTTGATTTTATATACAAATATTTGTTATACCTGTAATACAGTTACAAAATCAGTTTATTTTCATAGGCTGGTACTAGGCTATCGGCCCTAGGGCCTAACACAAGCCTAGCCACAACAATTCCCTGGCTAATTCTTCCCACACTATTTACTTCCCTGGACCCCCTGTGTAGCAGGGCTAATGACGTGATCCCTGGGGTGAATTTCCTTTCTCCCATCCAATCATCAAGGTTCCTTTTGAAGAGGGCCAAAGAGGCACTCTGCTTGACATGTATGGGCAGTCTATTCCAGAGTCTGGGGAGTCTCTGGGTCAGGAACCTATCCCTCCGGCATGTTTTGTTTATTGTGATGACAAGGTTTAGATCCCTGGAGCGTGTGGCTCTGAGGGATTGGGATTTCTTTAAGTGTAGCATGTCCAACAGCTCTGGGTTTGACATGGCCTTGTATGTTAAGCAGAGATCGCCTCAGAGTAGATGATATGCGAGAGAGTATAGCTGGAGTTTTTTTAACGGGGTCAGCATAAGGCATCTGCTTTAGGCCTGTGATTCTTTTAGTGAGGTATTTCTGCGGCCTTTCCAGTTGTTGCAGATGTCTTGAGAGGTACATACCAAATGGGGTGTTGTATTCTATAATGGGTCTAATGAGGGATGAGTACAGTGGGACAATGACCTCTTTTTTTCCTGGATGAAAAGCCCTTAGTGATGAGGTGTGCCACATAGAAGGATTTCCTGACTGTTGTGGTGATGTGGCTATCGAAAGTGAGACCAGTGTACACCTGTGTCCCTAAGTCTCTTATCACATTTACAGTGTTTAGTGTACTGCAAACTATGTGGTAATTCATGGGTATATGTTTTTTCCCAAAGGGGATAACTATACATTTCTTAGCATTGAGCTTGAGTCCATGGCTCTGGCACCAAGCATCTGTTTCTATAAGGACCTTTTGTAGAGTATCCACATCATTTGGGGATTCAGTAATGGTTCCCAGTATGCAGTCATCTGCAAACTTTGTTAGCCAGAGTCCCTTAGTGTTGGCCTGTTCTTCAGAGAAGTAGATGCCAAACAAGCGAGGTCCCAGGACTGAACCCTGAGGTACTCCACTTGTCACTTTTCTGGAGCTGGATTTGGAGTCAGCTACTTTTACAGTGTGGGTTCTGTCAGTAAGCCAATTGGCAACCCATCGAATGACGTAGGGATTAATGCCCAGCTTTGTAAGTTTATCTATGATTCCAGAGTGGGGGATGGTGTCAAAGGCTTTGGTGAGGTCCAGAGAGGCTGTGTGGACTGCCTTACCCTCGTCCACGGCTCCGGAGACTGATTCGAAGAAGTCAATCAGGTTCAGGAGACAAGATCGGCCCTTCACGGACACAAACTGGGTGGCGTCTAGTGTTTTAAGGTTGCCAATGTCTTTGTTTATAAGTTCCATGATAATACGTTCCATGGCCTTGCAGATCAGGCTCGTCAGACTGATGGGGTGGTAGTTCCCGGGATCCAAGGTGGATCCCCCCTTGTGGAGTGGGATAACTGTAGCTGTACGCCACTCAGTGGGCATGAAGCCTGAGGTGAGGGTATGATTAAACATGACACTTAGGTGAGGTGCCAGTTCATTTTGTAGTTCATGTAGTACACAGCCCGGGATGTCATCTGGTCCCATGGATGCTGTATTCTTAGATTTGGAGAGTGCGTTTTTTACCTGTGTGGCCGTTATTAGCTGAATTTGGCAATCTTCCGGTACTGAGATGGGTCATTTAGGGGGTGAGAGGGGGGTGAAGTTGGCACTGAATCGATCTGCCAGGATATTGGCAATATCCTTGGGATCAGTATATTTAATGCCATTCTGTTGTAGCTCAGGGCAGATCTGAGCATTGCCATTTAGATTCTTGACATAGTTATAGAATGCCTTGTGGTTGTTCTTGGAATCTTTGACAATTTTATTTTCGTAACTAGCTTTGGAGGATTTTATGAGGGATCTCAGCTTCTTACCGAGGCTGGTAAGGGAGTTGTTCGCATCCTGGGATTTTCCTATTTTCTGCAGCAGTTTCTTCCTTTTGTTGTAAAGTTTGTTTATGGCAGGGGACCACCAGATTGGCTTCCTTTTTTTGGAGGAGAGCATCCTGGTTCTATTTGGGATGGCACGATTCATGCATGAGTGGATGTGCTCGTACAGTGCCTTAGTGTAGGACTCGGCAGACGAACTTTCAGTTCCCATCTGCATGGGTGTCATGAAGTTTGTCACTTCTGACTTGAGTAGCATGAAGTTGGCTTTGGAGACGTTTTTTATGGAGGTTTCCTTACTGGAAATGTTGAATGAAACTTTGAATGTTGTAACAAGTAATTTATTGTCTCTTTTGTTACTTGCAGTTGTTTTATTTTGTTAAGTTGTTGTTTCTGCATTTTATTACCGTTACTGTGGAGCTTTTCTCCCTGGACCTCCTCTGAAAAAGGGTTATGTCAGCTCAGCTATCCTGGTAAACAAATGGAAATCAAGAAGCAGGCAAATAAATAATTTGGTTAACTTGGGTAGCCTAGCTGGGCGGCAGAATGCATTATTCTAGGCTGAACTAGATTTTTAAAATTACCTTAATCTGGAATTAACAGGAAAAGAAAATGGTGTCTGGAAATAAGAGGAAAAGAAAAGGGTGCCATTTATTATCTGCCTGCAACTACAAATAGTAGATAAGTATGAATTGCTTCCCTTGAACCTGCCTCAGTGTTGCAGCTTCTCTGTTGACATGGAAAATTACATTTTCGTTAGTGGAGAATTTCTGCATTTCATGTTTTCTTTTATGAGTCTGTCTCATAAAATCAGGATCTGTTTGTGAGAATTTACTTTTAAAGAATGCATTAAAACTTTTTTCTGAACCAAATGAGAGACACTGAGGGACTTCTATATACTTGAAGTGGACAAAAAGAAGATGTCATTTTACACTCACACTAAGGAGGGCGGCTGCAAGCTTGTTTTTGCTTTTTATTTAATTTTACTTAGAGCAATGGACATTGCTTTGTTAAAAAACATAAGTGATGGCCTTTTGAACTACGTCAAGTTTTAGGTTGTCATATTAAATACTTGTTATAAAGTGCATAGTAAACGATTCTGATTATTTTAGTCGTTTGTTTCTAGTTTACTGACTTGAAGATTCCATTCTCCCTGCTGTCACATTCCTTTCCTTTGGAACACATGACACATGATCAGCAGATATTAAATGTACCTGACTGTAACAACAGTGCTTAATACTATGTTACAGAACATACAGAGTAACAGTAAGAAAGGGCACCCTCAGCTACGTAGAAGATAGCATGGCAGGCAAGACAATAAAAATACAAAAGCAATTTAGATAGAATGGTCTTCTGTAGTCCCTTAAGAGAAGCAAGCGTAAATATATATATATATATATATATATATATATATATATATATATATATATATATATATGTATATATAAAAATAATAAATCTGGGTTCATATGCAGTTACTAGGCCTGCAGTCCAGACGACCACTGAGAAGGAGTCTAGCCCAAATTCCCAATTGCTTCCCAAGCCCTGTGTGCTTAAGTGACTTGCTCAAGATCACACAGTAGGCGAATGAGGGCTGAGGGAATCAAACCCTGTACTGCAGGAAAGTACAGTTGTGTACACTTACCATAAATGTAGATGTTTGAGTGTATTCACTGTTGCAGTCATCACATTTGGAGGTACTTACGTATTATCGCAACCAGATTTTTGCGATAATACGGCTTGCTTCCCGATCACTAAATCTGTTCGTTGATGTGGTTGAAATGGAAAACAGTGTGTTTTCTTTACCAAACCAGGTTGTTTTCTGGAGGGCTATCAACACAAACTAAAAAAAAATACTGTTTCTTCCTGCTCTTTACTGGCAGCATGTCGCTTCTTGGCAAGGCTGTCCACTGAACGTTCTTTATCAGCCAATGCTGTCATGATTACGGTCATATACATACCAGATGTTTTCTCTTGCAACCAGCTTCCAGTTTTCCAATAATTCTTGACAAGTATAACATTATGGACAAACGAGTCGTCCGGTATTAAATGTCATGATTTGGGACAGTTTACGATATAACCTGCATGCCTTTTTGCACTGTCCTGCAAATCGGAAGTTGAGACGGACCCGAGCCGTATGTCAGGAAAAATGTAGTGGCTGGCTCTGGAAGTTGGTTGTGAAGCAGCAGTGTTGCCCCCCCCCCCCTCCCGAGTGTCATGCTTTCTGTGATGTGTGTGTTTAATAATAAATGAATCACGTCTGTAGGTGTTACCTTTCTCCCCCTTTTTGGTGTGTGAACTGTCAGTTGCTTTTTACCCCTTTTGGGCTGCTAGTTCTGGGGAAGGGAATATATGCTGCAGACGCGGCTCTGCTGTGTTGTGTGCACACATAACAGGACTTGGAAAAGTACTATGACTGACATGATGTCGGGAAACGGCATAGGTTCAAACAAGCAGTACTACACTATTCCTACCTCAACAAAGTGTTTTTTTTTTTTTTTTACAGATAACATTCCTTGTGTGATTCTGCATACATTTATGGTTACAGTCACACACTGGGAAGCAAGCCGTATTATCGCAAAAATCTGGTTGCCATAATACGTAAGCACCCATTTGGGTTATCTGCCTGCAGGTAACCCTCAGCCGGTCGGAATACCAGAGTCTTGGGATTTCTGCGTCGGATGCTGTCGCTTCTTCCACGATGTCAGGTTGTCAGGGGTATAAAACATGCAGCTGATGCCATTACATCAGTTTTTCTTGCCCCAGATGTCAGGTGCTCCCAAAATAGGAAGCAATTTTATGGTGTGGAACACCCCCAGCAAAAAGCAAATACACATAGTATAAGATATGCCAAACCAAAAAGGATAGGTGAAAGCAAAGACAATCAGGGGGCTGGAGGGAGGGTAACCAGGACTGCAGCAGTGAATACACTCGAACTTCTACATTTATGGTAAGTGTACACAACTGTACTATGTTCTTCGTGTTTCACTGTTGCAGTCATCACATTTAGGTTGATTCCCAAAGCTAAGGATGGGTGGAAGTAGATTAAGAAGCATTAGGACTGGCAATCAGGCCCTGTAAGACTGCTGTGGCAAATCCAGCTCTGGATTTAGAAAAGATAGGCAAGTGGTAATGCTTGGTGAAAGTGTGTACAGAGCTCCAGGTTGCAGCTTCCAGTATGTCCCTGGTAGGGACTCCTCTGAGAAATGCAGTAGAGGTAGATGTAGCCCTAGTGGAATGTGTTCTTATCCCCTGTGGGGTAGGTTTTCCATGGTGCTTGTAGCAGAAATGGATGCAGTGGGCTATCCATTTAGATATGGTTTGCTTTGAAATGTCCTTACCCTCTGCCCCTGCAACAAAGCTGACTAGCAGCTGGTCAGATTTTCTGAGAGGCTTAGTCCTGTCCAAATAGAATCTAAGCTGTCTGTGCATGTCTAGAGAATGCAGTATCCTTTCCCTTTTATTTTGAGGATTAGGGGAAAAAAGTAGGCAAATGAATGGACTGGTTTAAAGCCACACTAGACACCACCTTGGGCATAAAAGATGGGTTAGTCCTGAGGGAAACCATGTCCGCATGGAAGATAACTAAGGGTTCCACTGCCATAAGGGCCTGCAGTTCAGACACTCTTCTTGCTGAAGTGATGGCTAGAAGCAAAGCTGTTTTCCATGAGAAGAATTTCAACTCTGCTGTAGCAGCTGGTTCAAAGGGGGGAATTGTAAGTTTTTCCAAACAAAGTTAAGGTCCCAGGCTGGAGTGGGAGCTCTCCTGGCTGGTTCTTACATTTTTGACCCCTCTAAGGAACTGTTTTCCTAGAGGATGAGAGAAGAGGGGTGGCTCAGTATTATAATGAGCTGAGATGGCAGAAGCATGAATCTTAATTGAACAGAAGGATTGGCCCTTGTGGAGCATTTCTGTTAAATAATCTAGTATATAAGGTAAGCTGGGCACAGTTGTGCCCATCCCTTGAGAATGGCTCCAGGAACAGTATATTTTCCAATTTTCTGAATAGGATTTTCTAGTACTAGGCTTCCTTGCCTCAAGAATGACATCCAGCACCTGCTTACTGAGGGTTGCCAGAGGTGAGTTCAGGGGATTAGCCAGACTGCAAAGTTCAGGGTCTGAAGCTGAGAGTGCAGAATTTGGCCCCCCTGCTGGGACAGCAGGGAAGGGGTCTGAGGCAGATGCCATGGTTGTAGCACTGTCAGACTGCACAAAAGAGGATACCAGTGCTGGCGTGGCCAGTCTGGTGCAATCAGGATTGTCCTTAGCTTGTCCTGTTTGATCTTTAGTAGAACTTTCGTGAAAAGAGGCAGACGGGGAAAGGCATAGACTGAGAGGCTTTCCCAGGAAAAGGACAGGGCATCCACCTTCCAAGCTTGGCTGTGTGGAGTTCTGGTGCAGTATTTGTTCAATTGATAGTTCTGAGGGGAAGCAAACAGGTCCACCTCTGGTGTCCCCCATGTGCTCCCAAAAGCTTGACTATTTTGGGTTCCAGTTTTCATTTGTGTGGGTCCATGAGACTTCTGCTTGTCGTCTGCCAGTGAATTTAGTTTGCTTGGCGGAAATTGAGCTTGTAGGTGCACTTGGTTGCTCAAGGCTGTGTTCCACAGAGCCATGGCTAGTTTGCAGAGTGGGTAGGAATGTGTTCCCCCCTGCTTGTTTATGTACCACATAACTGTGGTGTTGCTGGTCTTTACGAATAATTGTCCTGGAAGAATAAGACCTTTGAAGGCTGTCAGAGCATTCTGTACAGCAAACATTTCTTTTTGGTTGATATGCAGGTGCATCTCCTATGGGTTCCATTTGCCCTGAATGCACTGCCCTGACATGTGAGCCCCCCATGCATAGTCTGATGCGCCTGTTGTTAGGGTTTAGGTGGCAGGTGATAGGGTGAAAGAGAGTCTCTTGTTATGGTTGCAGGTCTCTGCCCACCAAAGGAACTCTGCCCTTAGACACGGAATGATAGGAATTATTGTTTCCAGGTCCTGAGAATGTTGACACCATAGACTTTTTAGATACCAATGAAGTTTCCTTATATGCAGTCTGGCATATGGAATTAACAGAATGCAAGAGGCCATGAATCCTAGAGCTTGCAGTATCTTCCTTGCAGATATCTGGGTTTTTGTGGCCAGTAAGTTGTCAAACACATTTGTTTCTCTGGAGTGAGAAATGCTATCTGGTAAGCTGTGTTCAAGCTTGCTCCCAGGAATATAATCTGTTGGCAGGGTACTAGTTATGATTTCTTTTCACTGATAGTGTACCCCAGTGAAGTTAGAAGTCTCTTTACAAATGCCATGTGCTGTATTAGCAAGTCCTGACTTTCCACCTGAATCAGGCAATTGTCCAAGTATGGGTAAATCTGAATACTTCTCTGCCTGCAAAAAAGCAATGTCTGGAGCTAGGCACTCTGCGAATACCCTGGGCGCAGTAGATAAGCCAAAGGGAAGTGCAGAAAACTGATAGTGCATAGAGCCTGCCCTGAAGCAAGGGTATTTCCTGCAAGATTCCCTTATGGGGATGTGCAGGTAAGCTTCTTTTAAGTCTAGGGTTGCCAGCCAGGCATCCTTGGCTAGCATAGGAAGCAGCTGCTGGAGAGTTAGCAGTTTGAATTTTGGAACCACCAGAAAGGTGTTGAGAATAAATAAATCCAGGATAGGACACCAGGAGTTTTCTTTTCTGGGAACCAGGAACAGTCTTGAATAAAAGCCGTGTCCCCTTTGTTCTGGGGGACAAGTTGAATAGCCTGATGCTGAGGAGAAAAAATACTTGCTTTTGGGCCTCCGCCCACTGGTTTTGGGAGAGGTTTGGCCATCCACTTAGGGTTGGGAGTGAGTGGAAGTGGAATCTGTATCCTAGTGAAACAAATGTTTAAAACCCATTTGTCTCGCATAATGTATTCTCAGTTTTTTGCATGCAGAGCGAGTTTTCCTCCTAAAGGTGCAAGTACTTGAGCAAGGCTCGGGGGAGTTAAGGATAAGTCATTGTGCAAGTTTACCATAGGGGGTGGCTAACTACTCCCTGTTTTGGACGTGGGAGCACCCCACTGATTAGATCTGTGCATAACCTGACACTGAAGTCTTGGGGATCTGCTGCCCCTGGGTTTGGACTGAGTAGGCCTGGAAGGGACTGGAAAGAACCAGTTCTTTGAAGGCCAATGCCTGCTGAATCTAGGTGGCTGTACTTGTAAGAAATCTTTAACAGTTTGCATAGCTTTAGCTTTCTCCTCCATCCTTTTGAGAACTTCTTCTGTTTTACTGCCAAATAGGCGCTCTTGGTTTAAGGGTGCATCCAGTAATTTTGCTTTGACATGATCTGGCAAGTTTTGTTCCTTAAGCCAAGCATGCCTTCTAAAAACAGACCCAGTGACAGCAGCCCTACAAGATGCTTCTAAAGCATCAAAACCACACTGCAAAGTATGTTTACCAACTTGGTCAGCTGAATGCATTAACTCTTGTAAATCTTTGTGTTCTGCACAGCCAGGAATCAATATCATTTTCTGTTTAATTAGCCCCATAATATGCGGCTGATACTTTAACATATGAAACTGGCAATTTAAAGCCCTAATAGCCAGAGTAGCAGAGGTGTATATCTTCTAACCCCATCTGTCTAAAGCCCTAGAATCCCTTGTCAGAAGGAGTAGAATTCTTGGCAGTAGTAGCCTTAATGCCTTTTGGTCCTTGGGAAATGGTCTCTGGATCTGCAGTAGGATTCATGAAAAGGAATTTGTGAGAGTCACTCTATAGTACCTGTCAGGTTTCCTGGGAGCTGGAGGCAAAGTATCCGGGGTAAGGCTGGATTCCAAGAAAACATCATCTACAATCTCCAGAACAGGAGGGATAGCTAGAGGGCTGTGCTGAGGCAGGTTTAAAAATTCCCTGAGTCTCTTTTTGGACTGAGAGTAGTCCTGGCTTTCCCAGCGGAAATGCTCCCTAAGGGTATGCAGGGTTTCACCAAATGAAAAATTGTCTGGAGGGGAAGCAGAGGGAATGGAATTCTCTGCATTAGAATCCTCATAGGTAGATAAGGGTATGTCCTGGTAGTCAGAAGGAACAGAGATATTAGATTCCTGATCAGAAGAATCAGAAGGAAAATCAGTTCTAGGTCTCTTTGAGGGGGAAGGCTGGCTTCCCCTAATTAAGGTAATAAGGTTTTCAGCCATTCTAATCATTTGTTTTTGAGGCCTGTGGGCCTGAGAATGCACTTTGGCCGTTGGTTTCCTAGGCGTAGTGTGAACTTTAGGCCTGAGAAATTCTGAATTTATGGCTTGAAACGAAGTTGTCGGTTTAATATGAAAATCAGTAGGCCTGAATACACCCCCAGAAGCTGGTGCCTGCACAGCGGCTTCGGACCCATCCAAGGTAGAGACATCCACAGATTCCATAGTCGAAAAAGCATCTCGGGGCATACCGGATTCCGAAAGGGTCTCAGTAGAGGCCTGCGAATCTGTAGAATAGGGTATCAGGGGCTGCGAAAGCACCTCACTGAGTACTGGTGGACTGACGACTAGCTTAACGGTAGCATCGTCAGCAGTTTTGGACCTATGCGGTCTGTCTCTGTCTTTATCCTTATGTTTTTTCAGAAGATCGGTAGTCGGATGGCTTACCAATGCCATTTCGGAGTACGGAGATCTAGAGCTAAAGTATTTAGCTACAAAAATTGCCCGACGACGGATAGTTTGGGCATTGAACAAGGCACAAAACTGACAGCAAGGGACGTCGTGGTCTGGGCCTAAACAGGTGATGCAGTAAGAATGAAAATCTCTATGAGGTATTTGCTTTCCACAGGCAAGACAATTGTTACTTTTTTCTGATATCGGTTACAGCAATAAAAAAGAACCCCCAATGGGGTACTTATCTTTTAGAAGACTTCAGGTCTGAAACACGAAAACAAAAATTTCAGGAGTCGGCCGACCGGCCCTTGCGAACTGCTTCTGCTTCGGGCACTGCACGGAAAGAAAGACTGATGAAATGGCGTTGGCTGCATGTTTTATACCCCTGACGACCTGACGTCATGGAAGAAGTGACAGCATCAGATGCAGAAATCCCAAGACTCTGGTATTCAGGCCGGCTGAGGGCTACCTGCAGGCAGATAACCCAAATGTGATGAAACATGAAGAACATCTACAGCTCACTGTCTTAACCCCCTGCATCAGCTCTGTGCGTGTGTGTGTCTGTGTGTAGGATCACTTAAATTGTCAAATCATGGTAAAGGCAACAATTTTCTTGTCATCTTAATTTGATCGACAAGAAAGCTGATTGACATTTATGTGAGATTGCTGTAATATGCTCTTTCATCAATATTGTGATGTCTTGGAGTTGGGTATTTAAGTATCAGGTGATGTGGGGTGCAAAAAACATGATTTTTGATTAGCATGCTCTGAGGTTATGTCTCAGAGCATGCTCAGTGTACCATCAATTTTTTTAGCGATGTTGACTGTCAACATTCTGTTGTTTGATGTAAGTATATGTGTGTGCGTGTGTCAGTGGTACAACAGATAGCACACAATCCTTTCATGCAGAAGGCTTTGGGTTCTTTTCCCAGACTTGGGAGATAATAAGTCCCTGTCTGCCTGAGCTGGTGGCAGCTCAGGTGGATGTAAAATATCCCACAGCACCTATTGAAAAAAGTAAGGGAAGTACCCTGATGCCCTGGTCAAATTTCCCCTAGTAGTATAAATAACACTTTGAGTCTTCCCTGGAAAATAGGCTACTAGCCTAGTGAGACTAACCCTGTCAACAAAGAATAAATACATTTTATATATGTACACACACACATATATATATATATATATGACGCTCTTATCTTGCAGAGGGCTTCTCTGATTTTGTCAGCACTGCCAGGGTTAAAGCTTATGTCATATGTAGTCTCTGTGAGGATCTCCTAACTCTCATAACCCTGCTGGCATATGCTAAGTCTACTAATTCTGCTCTGGATTCATGGCTCTCAATTCTGATAAGGACTTCAGACTTTGTTAACCCTGACAGGGTGCCCCAAAACTCTCAAGCAGGTCAGCTTTAGTGTTTATCACATCTGGGAATTAAGTTAGAAACCAGCTGTTCTTTGGAGGAGAGCAGCATCATTTGGAGGTTGTCACCTCTTCATGGGGGGGGGGGGGACTTCCAGCAAGAGTCACAGAACACACAACAAACCACAGGCATGAGTCCTGCCACAGGAATACAAGGTGTGCACCAGTAGACTACCTGTGACTTGTTCAGACTGAGGTCATTGCATGCTGGGCATGGTGGTAGGCTATAATAAAGTACAGCTGTGTCCCACTTACCATAATTATGGATGTGCTAATAGATTAATGTTGCAGACAGTCCCGATTCTTGAGTCTTCCTGCCATGCAAAAGCCCACAAATGGCCCAATATCCAGAGTCTTTGCATCATCCCCAGTCGATGGATGTCCATTGACCGATGTCTAGACATCAGGGTATAAGAAGGGAGTCCATCTGCAGGTCTTTCTAAGCAGTAAACAAGGAGTCTGATGCTTGAGGACAGCACAACCTCCTCAGTTGTCTGAATTTGAGTGAGAAACAGGAAGACCATAGGAGGCAGAGAGGTGATGACAGTGATAATAGGACTATCTGCAGAGAACTCCTTTACCCTCTGTACCCAGCAAGAGGAGAAAAAAGTGATCAACAGATAGACTGGTTGGAGGATGGGAGTATACAGTCCAACAATGATCTACACAAACATCTACAATTATCGTAAGTGGAACACAATTCCTCTATGATCTTCATAGTCAGTGTTGTAGAACTAATTCTTGAGAAGAGCCTAGGAAATAAAGTTTTCCAGGATGGCAGTAGCAAAACCTGCTCTAGCCCTAAAGACATTGCCTAGGTTATAGTGTTTTGTAAAAGTGTGCACTGAGTTCCATTTTACTGCCTCTAGGATGGTCTGAGTATGGAGTCCTTTGAGGAAAGAAGTGGTAGCTGCCCCATACTTGGTGGAGTTGTCTTTATTGTGACCAGTTAGAGTTTTAGAAATAAACTACAACCGTAGTTCTAAATCTTCTCTATCTCAGAACCAGGAATGTCCAAGAAAACAAATAGAATAAGAAAAACTCACTTTATTAAAACAAAGCTTTAGGGAATGTCCCTTCTTCTGTGTTAATCAAGACCAGGTAGAGTTTTTCCATGGTGAGAGTAACAGGAACTAATACAACTGGCTATCCATTTGCAAATGGTTTGTCTGGAGACAGGTCTTCCCTTTTTTCCATCTGAGAAAGCCACCAGCAATTGATCTGCTCTATTAGGAGTTTTTGCATGTCTAGTTAGTACTTGATTTGCCTGTCTACATCTAGTAAATGAAGCACTTGTTCTGCCCTGTTATGTGGATTTGGGAATATTGGAGGATGGATAGACTAGTTTAGGGCAAGTTCTGATACCACCTTATACATGAAATATGGGTTTGTTCCAAGGGTTATCATATCCCTGTGAAAAACACTGAAAGGCTCTATACACATGAGGACTTGTAGCTCTGAAACCCTCCTTGCTGAGGTGACAGCTATAAGGAAAATGGCCTTCCAAATGAGATTCTTTACAGAGGCAGAGACAGCTGGTTCAAAGGAAGCAAGGTGACTTTCTCTGACACATAATTTGACCCCAGGAAGAAACAGGGTTCTTTCTGGGTGGTCTCAAGAGAAAGACCACTTTGAGGATAAGTTCCATGGGGGGAGGTTGTGAAACGATAGGTGGAGAATGTACAGTTGTGTAAGAACTTACCATAACAGTAAATGTCCTACTGATCACTGCTGCAGTACTCCTAACATATGGGTTGTCACTGTTGACATCCAGCCAGGGTACCAAAGCTTTACTTTCCTGAGGTCATACTTCTGACATATGACCTCAGTTTGTATACTTTGGAGAATACAGATTGAATACTGATCCCTTGGCTTGACTGAAGAGATCTATTTTCTGCAGTAGAGTACAGAATCAACCTTCACTGATGACCAAGAGAAGGGAGACCCTTTGTTGCCACAGCCAGAAGGTGGCCACTAGGATCGTGAGGGGGCTGTCTGCCCTGACTTTTACCAGTACTGTGGGAATCAGAGGCAAGAAAGGAAATGCATACAGCAACAGGTTTGTCCATCTGCAAGAAAAAGCATCTTTATTCCAAGTCCAGCCTGCAGAGTTCTGAAGCAGAACTTTTGTAGTTGTCTGTTTTAGTGAGAGGTGAACAGTTCTATTGACGCTGCCCCGCAGTATAATGTTATATCCAGGAACACTTCTCTTTTCAGCATCCACTCACTGGAGTCTAGAAGATCCCTGCTTAGATAATCTGCCAGTGTATTGTTATGACCTGGAATATATGATGCTGACTGTCAGTCTTAGTTCTTCAGCCAGCATCCAAATCTTCCTTGTGAGACTGTATAAAGGGTAGGACATGGACCCCCCCCCCCCCACCAACCACCACCACTTGTTTACGTACCACATCACTGTGATGTGACGAGTTCAAATCTGCAAGATACCTAGGCTTAAATTCTGCTGAAAGGCCTTTAACGTACTGATAAATTGCTAGTAGGTCCTTCAAGTTTATATGCAGTTTTCTCTGCTATGGCATTCAGATGCCCTGCACTTTCATGGAAACTAAGTGAGCCCTCCAAGCTGCATCTGAACTAGCTGTGGTGAAGGTTTTGTCTGCTTCTGGTAAAGAGAAATTTGCTCTTAGATTCTACAGTATAGTGTTCTTCCACCATATCAGCTCCTTCTTCAGGCATGGAAGGAGAGGCAATAAGGTATCCAGTGAGTTGAAAATGATATTCCAAAGAATTTTTTGGGAACACTGAAGTTTTCTCATGTACAGCTTTTGCAAGTGGAATCATCAGAATTCTGGATGTCATATAACCCAGAATCCTTTGAAACTCCCTTGATAAGACATGCTGTTTTGGTTACAACCTGGTCAGGTAGTTAGTTAGGAAAAATATCTTGTCCTTGGGAAGGAAGGCTTTCTGTTTAGCTGACTCAACAAGGCCTCCCAGAAAGAGAATTCTTGTTTGAGGAAGAGTTTGTGTCTTGTGAAGATTTAAGGTGAGATCTACCTTCTGAAAGCAGTCTACAGTGATCTGCAATGCATCTAGGATCTCTGCTATGGAATTTCCCTGAATAAAACAGTCATCTAGTTAGCGGTAAATATGAACTCCCTCTAGCAGAGCAGCTGAGCATTTTGTGAAGAATCTGGGAGTAGTAGATAGTCTAAATGGTAAAGCACAGAACTGGAAGTAGGAACCTGTTACTACAAATCTTAGGTATTTTCTGTCACTGTCTGCTATGGTGACATGGAAGTAAGCGTCCTTCAAGTATACAGTGACAATCTTGGAAGATTGTGGGAAGTAATTTTTGTAAAGTAAGCATTTTGAATTTTGGGATTTTGAGAAACTTGTTTAGTTTTGAAAGGTGCGAACTCAGTAGACAAACTACTAAACTAGGAACAAATAAAGATGAAAGAGGAACGAAATGCACAACAGAATGTAATGTACTTAAAACAATGACTGTGAAGCGCTTTTCGTCCAGTCGGGTCACTGGACTTTTTCAGACAAAATCAATACACAGACACCAAGTTTAAATACAAAAACTTTTCCCTCCATTCAATCATCTACCCAATCAGATAAAAATACATCATTTGGAACTTGTTAATCAATTAGCATTCATTACTTATACTTAACACTATTTTAAACATGTATATAAATGTTCACTAAAATATACTCCTATTTACACTGCCATGTGTTATTAAAAATCACTTCATAATACTACTTTTCTTGTTTTAAATACATCAATATGTTAATATTGTTCCTAAAATATATACGCACACAAAAATAATTAATTAGTTAAAATGTTACCACATCAAATTCAACTAGTGAGACATCTCAGTATTAATATACAGACAATAGAAATCACTTCATTTAAGCCTGTTTTTTTACTAGAGTCCAGGTGTATCTGTCATAACACTTCCTGCCTTTCTAAAATTAAGGGGAAGGGACCACCTCTTATGTTATGTTTTACTTGATCTATCACTCTAAAGGTAAAGGTATGGCCTGGGTAACTACTACAGTGCCTTGCCAATGCATTCTTATTCTTGCCCTTGCTTATACTATATATATATATATATATATATATATATATATATATATATATATATATATGCTCATAAGCCCTTTCCTTAAGGTTTCTATCGGTCTTACCAATATAGTATGCTGGGCACAAATGGCATTGGGTAATGTAGATCACAGATTACGAATTACAATTATACCTCCCATTTATTCTGTATATTTTATCTCGAACTGTGAAAGTACACCCTGATGCCTTGTACCTGCAAAGGCTACAAGCCTCGCATTTAAATATACCTGGCATCCGTACAACAATTTGCCTAGGCAGTTCCACCAATGACTTCAAATTCCTGCCTCGTTTAAAAATTATAGATGTTTTTTCCCCTATTTTAACCGTCATTTCTTCATCAAATGAAAACACCCTCCAATTTTTAACCAACATGTTCCTTATACTATGGGCATCTACATTAAATTGACTTATAAAACTAGCGACATAATTCACCGCCTGGGTTTGTTTCCCATTTCCAACATTACTTAAAAAAGTTTCATAGTGACCAGTTTCATGTAGTACCCCTTCACTATTGGCCAAAGCTAAAATAGGTTTAAACACCCCCCATTTCTCTTCTGTTGTACTTCCAAAGTGAGCTCCACAATTAAGTGTTCAAGATACCCCCCACTTAAGAACATTTCTTTCAAAATCCTACATTCCTCTAAGAAGTTAACTTCTACCATAACTATCCTAGCTGCACACACCAACTGCCCCTTCACCACTAATTTCTTTTGGTGAAGGGGGTAGGAGCTAGTAAAGTGCAACATTGAATTTGAGTAGGCTTTCTTTCGGAAGATTTTTGCTAAGAAAGTCCCTTTAATATTGTCTTTCATTAGCAAGATGTCTAAATAAGATATACAATCTTCCTTAAAGGAACTAGTAAACTTTAAAAATTCAGTACTTCCATTTAAATGTCCTACCAGCTCATTTGCTGCCAATCCATCCTCTTTAAACAAAATAAAAATGTCATCCAAAAACCTCATATGAAAACAGATTGATTGACATAACAGTAGGGTCATTGAACACCTAGTTGGATTCCCAGTGGGCCATCACCAAGTTAGCTACAGTTGCCCCACAAGGTGAACCCATCATTACACCCACTTGTTGTAAAAAAAAATTCCTTTTCAAACATCACAAAGTTGTTAGTTAAAATAATATCCAAAAAGCTCTTCAATTAATCTAATTTCACATTCTGGTGCCCCATGGTATCTCATTCTATGCGTGAACCATTCAATGCCTATAATGTGGTATTGAAAAATACAAATCTATAACGTCTTTGGTTAAAAAGTTATATTCCTGTCTGAAACGCACAGTGTTAATAGCTGCCAAAAAAGCCCATGAGTCTTTACATATTTCTTTCTCTTTCTCAACATATTTTTTTTTAAAATACTGTCAACATACTTTGCATTGGCATAATTGATAGACGACCTTGCATCTACCAATGCTCTCATAGGTGGGTCAGAAATGCTTTTATGTAATTTGGGGACACCAAAAAGTGTAGGGACACTAGGTGTTAAAATGGTCAAGTAGTTTAATATGGATACATCAATAAGGCCTTCAATAAGAAGGTCATTCAAGTACGACTTTACATTCTTGTGGGTTCTATTCATTTCTTTAATGCTCACTTTGTTATATACTTTACTCTCCAACACTTTTTTCATTCTAGTATTATAATCTGTAACATCCATTCTTGCTAAACCACATCCTTTATCTGGTTTTAACACCCTGTACTGGAAGACTTTGCAGGTTATTCAAAGCTTCCTTCTCCTCAGAATTAATGTTCACATTCTCTTTGCATGTCTGCTGTCTCAATAAACCCCTAAGTTAAAGTTCATGTAAGTTTTCATACAACAAAAGGAGCGGATGCACTGGGGGGTTAAAAGTACTCAAAACCCTTAAACCAGTACTTTCTATACAATTGCTCCCAAACATAAACATTAGGTTCATTTTACGTATAAACATCTTTAAATCACTAAGTGCTTCCGATAAGTTAATGCGACTAGATGGAACAATAGTAAGGTCCTTAGAAAACAGTTCTACTAATAATGGGTTAACTTCATAGCTAGAATAATTATAAATGTTAAAGTCATCAGCAAGATTTGTCAGGATTTTACACTCATGGGTATCTTTCACACAGTCCATCAATACAGTGTCCATTACTTCTTCCTTTTCATGTTGTTTTTGTTGAAATTCCTGTTCGAACCCCTGGTATTGTAGAGCCGTTGGTGATTTTGGGCCTGGTCGTATTGAAAATCCTGTTGTTCACCTTGCTACTGAAAGTTCGCTTTATTCTACCTAATGTTTACATTGGAAGAAGTTCTTCCGTAAGGTTTTCGTTCACCTGGGATGGATTATGAGCAAGTGCCGTCGCATCATCACCATTGAGACCAAAGTTCGTGTTACTATTGGCTAAGGGTTGTGCCAAGAGACCAATAGTTTTCTTGTGTTGTAGAGGGCGGGGTTTAGGGAAAGCTACCCCATTCCTATAGTCAGATAAGTCTCTATTAAGTTTTTTTAATTTTTCCTTCAGTGTTCCTGGCCATCTGTTGCTCTATGAACCCAAAAATCCTCTTATAATCATAATGATACCTAGGGAAATCACTATGAGATTGCACTTCTTTATTCAGACTTGTGATTTCCCCTCATAAAACATCGATTGCAAATTGGTAGTGTTTAGACATGAGCGAGATCAGCTCCAGCCCATGTCTATTAAATAAGGCAATGAGTTCACCATGGAAATCTGACCCTGATCCCAAGCCATTAGGGTATTGCCACAATCGAAGACCCTTTGGAACAATATCCTCTCTGTTGCATTCTGAAAAACAGCCCACCTCAAGCTGAAGCTTTCTCAGTTTCAAAACTTAGTGTCTAGTTTAGTTTAGACACTAAAGATTCACTTCCTCCAGCCGGTTACCCTTGTTCACCCTGTTTGGCAGGTCTTCTAAGGTTGGGAAACTCTTTCATCCACCCAACAATGTCAGGGACCCCAATAAGCTCCGAGGAATTTACCGGAGGTGTGGCATTTGTTCGCCATACGTTTACATTTGTGGTCACATCTGCAGTCACAGGTTGTAAGTCTCCTCCATTATTCAAATTGTTTTCCATTACGTTAATGCCATTTGATGAATTAAGTTCTGTAACAGTCATTAAATTAATACCTGGTGCCTGTGTCCCAAGCTGACTCTGTTGGCTCAGACCATCCGCTGTTACTGCATGGTCCACGACCCATTGGTTCATAGCTGTAATGAGTGTTAAGTTTACAGTATCACTCAAACAGGGTTGGGACGTCCCCGAGTGCTGAGACAACAATTCCACAGATGAATTCAGTAAAAAGTACAGTTTTGTACCTACCATAAATGTAGATGTCCGAACTGGATAGCATCTGCAGTCATAACAAATGGGTTGTCCTGTCGTCAGGCAGCCCTTCGGTCGGCCGGATTCCAAAGTCCGGGTCCGGCTGATGTCGCACTTCACCCGACATCATCTCTGCTGGTCTTCGGGTATAAAGGCATCAGCCGACACCATTTTCCTCAGTGTTTCTTGCCCCAGATGCCAATTGCCCTCTTGGAAAGCTAAATTTTGGATAAATGCCAATGTTTCCAAAATAGTAGAAGGCAAACACAAAAAATAAACATGTATGTACATATATACAAACAAATACACCATAAGAGACCCCCCCCCCAGCTAGCTATTAGGAGGGTAAATACCCTAGGAGTACCGCAGAGGGGAAGGAGGGAGGGTAATCCTGACTGCAGATGCTATCCAGTTCGGACATCTACATTTATGGTAGGTACAAAACTGTACTATGTCCTTCATGGATGCATCTGCAGTCATAACAAATGGGTAGAATACCATAGCCAAACTAGGGGAGGAGGAATAATAATTATGGTGTAGTCAGGATCCCTTGCAGAACAGCAGTGGCAAACCCTGCTCGGGATCTAGAATATAGAGGTAAATTATAATGCTTGGCAAATGTATGCACGGAGGTCCAAGTAGCCGCCTCAATAATGTCCTTGGTTGCCACTCCTCTTAAGAAAGCTTTGTAGTGGCTGTAGCCCTTGTAGAATGAGGTCTTATGTTCTGTGGAATTGGTTTTCCATGGTAGGAGTAACAGAATCTTATGCAATTTCCTATCCATTTGGAGATTGTCTGTTTGGAAATTGCTTTTCCTTCCCTTCCTGTTGCATAGGCTACAAAGAGCTGGTCAGTTCTTCTGTTACCTTTGGTTCTGTCCAGGTAGTAGCGTAACTGCCTATGTACATCCAAGGTATGCATTATTCTTTCACCTCTGTTTTGTGGATTGGGAAAGAAGGTAGGTAGGTGGATTGCCTGGTTTAAAGACACTCTGGATACCACCTTAGGCATAAATGTAGGATTAGTTCTCATGGACACCCTATCTTGATGGAAGATTAGGAAGGGTTGCACTGCCATTAAGGCCTGTAGTTCAAACCCTCCTTGCTGAAGTAATAGCCAGTAGGAAAGCAGTTTTCCATGACAGGTGTTGTAGATCTGCTGTTGCTGCTGGTTCAAACGGAGGGAGTGTCAACTTTTCTAGTACAAAATTCAAGTCCCATGCTGGTAATGGTGGTTTCCTAGGAGGTTTTACATTCTTGATCCCTCTGAGGAACTGCCTGAGTAGAGGGTGTGAAAAGACAGGAGGATCAAAGCTGTATTCTGCTGAAATAGCTGATGCATGTATCTTGATGGAGGAATAGGACAGGCCTGTATGTAGAAGCTCTGCCAAGTACTCCAGAATGTTAGCAATATCTATGTTCGACACATCTTTTCCTCTTTCAGTACTCCAAATGACGAACCTTTTCCATTTTCCTGCATAGTTCCTTCTTGTTGAAGGTCTGCGGGCTTCAAGGATAATGTCTTTAACCCTTTGTGAAAGGTCTGGGTTAGTTACTGCTATGTGATGTTCCAGGCAGTTAGTTGCAAGGTTTTTAGGTTTGGATGTATGATGTTGTAGTTGTTCTGAGTTAACATCAGAGGTATCAGGGGTATTGACCACATTTTCTCCCGAGACATGCTCCTCAGCAATGGGTACCAGTGTTGTCTTGGCCAGTTTGGAGCTATCAGAATTATCCTTGGACGTTCCTCTGATTTTCAGTAGTACCTTGTGCATCAAGGGAAGAGGTGGAAATGCATATGCTGTCAGGCCTTTCCAGCTGAAGGATAGGGAGTCCACCTTCCATGCAAGTGGGTGGAATGTCCTTGTGCAGAATTTTTTGAGCTGGTGATTTTGTGGGGAAGCGAATAGATCTATTTGTGGCATTCCCCATTTCTTTGTGATGGCCTTGAAGATGTCCGGGTGTAGCATCCATTCGTGAGCATCCGAGGTGGTTCTGCTTAAAATGTCTGCTAGGGTGTTCTCTTTTCCCGGTACAAATATTGCCTGTAACTGGATGTTGTAGCTGAGAGCCAGATTCCAAAGGTCCAAAGTCATTCTGCATAAGGGGTAAGAATGAGTGCCTCCCTGTTTGTTGATGTACCACATGACTGTGGTGTTGTCTGTCCTTATCATCAAATGGCCTTCTTTGAGGAATGGTCTGAATTTTAGGATTGCCAGTTTTACTGCCAGCATTTCTTTTGGTTTATGTGCAGGTGCAGTTGGTCCTGAGTCCACAGTCCTTGTACGCATTTGTCCAGCATGTGTGGCCCCCATCCTAGGTCTGAGGCATCCGTTGTGATGGTTTGGTTTGCTGGAAAGTTGTGGAAGGGTAAGCCTGGGTTTGACTGGCATGCCCGAGCCCACCATAGGAACTCCTGTTTTAAGCATGGGATTAGTGGTATTTCTGTTTCTAAGCTGTGTCTGTGTTGAGACCATAAATTCTTTAGGTACCACTGTAACTTTCTCATATGCAGTCTGGCATGTGGGACCAAGATTATGCATGATGCCATGAAGCCCAAGCCCTGCAGAACTTTTCTTGCTGTTAGTTTGTTCTGCTTTGTTAATGCCAAGAAGTAAAGAGGGAGTTCTTTTTGTTTTTCTGCAGTTAGGAATGCCATCTGTTTTACCGTGTCCAATTCCGCGCCCAAGAAAGTTCTTGTCTGGGATGGTATCAGCCTTGACTTTTGTAAATTGACTGTGTATCCCAAGGCTTGTAGCAAGTAAATGACCCTTTGTAAATCTGTTGTCAGCTTGCTTTTGTTGTCCGCTTGTAACAGGCAGTCGTCCAGGTATGGATAAATTTGGATTCCCTGTACTCTGCAGTGAGCGATTACTGATGCCAGGCATTTTGTGAATACTCTGGGCAGTAGATAAGCCAAAGGGCAATGCTGAGAATTGATAATGCTCTGATCCTGCAAGAAATCTGAGGTATCTTCTGCAATTTGGTCGAATGGGGACGTGCAGGTATGCCTCCTTGAGATCTAGAGTTACCAGCCAACACTCCTTGCCCAGCATGGGAAGAAGTTGCTGTAGGGTCAGCATTTTGAATTTTGGGACAATGATGTATGTGTTTAAGATGGACAGGTCGAGAATAGGTCTCCAGTTTTCTCTTTTCTTGGTACTAGGAAGAGTCTGGAGTAGAATCCTTTGCCCTGTTCTGTTATTGGCACCCTTTCCACAGCTCTCATCTTTATTAATTCCGCTATCTGGTGCAGGGCTTCTATTTTTGATTTGGGGCAGGTTTGGCATTCCTCTTTGTACTGGTAAAGTGTGGCAGTGGTACCGTTAGCTTTGTTCTATGGGTTACAAAATCTACTTGTGTTTTGTACTATAGTGCTAATTTTTGAGAATAAGGCTAACTTTCCGCCTAATGGTGCTGCTATTTGCTTCCTGGTAGGCGGAGTCAGAGCCAAGTCACTGTGATTGTCCTGTTGCAGTGGCAGTGGTTGTGTCTGTGCCTCGGTTATTGCCTTGCCACTGTCGTCCTCTGTAGGCACCCCCTCTGGATTGATTTCTGCCCCTAGAGCGTCTGTTCCTGCCCCTTTGTGATCTTGTGGAGTCAGGAAAGGACCAATTTTGGCAGGCCAGTTCCTGCTAAACCTTGGGGCTGAACCTGTAGGAAATCTTTAACTGTTTGTACAGATTTTGCCTTCTCTTCCATTTTCTTCATTACCTGCTGGGCAGGTTCCCAAATAGACTGGCCTTATCCATAGGAGCATCCAATAGCTTAGCTTTAACATGATCCGTAAGACCTGTTCTTTCAACCATGCATGCCTTCTTATCACTGTGCCAGTCATGGCTGATCTAAATGAAGCCTCCAGTGCATCATAGCCACATTTTAAAGAATGGTTACTAACCTGTTGGATGTTATTCACCATTTCTAATACATATTTCTTATCTAAAGATTCATCAGAGGACAGCTTTTAATTAACTGATCAAGCATAAACTCTTGGTATTGGATCATGTGAAACTGACAGTTTAAAGCTCTAGCTGAGAGAGTAGCAGAGGTGTAGACTTTTTCCCCATCTCTCTAAGGACCTGGATTCCCTTTCAGAGGGAATAGGGTTTTGCTGTGGTTGAGGCAACTGCCTTAGGCCCCTGGGATATAGTTTCGGGTCTGCAAGGGGCCTTGTATAGGTGGTGATGAGTGTCTGGCACCCTGTAAAATCTATCTGGTTTGGCAGGGGCTGGAGGTAAAGAATCAGGTGCAGTGCAGACATCATTAAATGCATCGTCCACAACAGATAGGACAGGAGGTATAGCTAAGGGCCTATGTTGTGGTAAGTGCAGAAAAGTCCTAAGCCTTTTTCTTGAATCTGAGAAATCTTGTCCCTGCCAATGGAATTGTTCTCTCATGGCATGTAGAGTTTCCCCAAAGGAGAATTCCTCTGGTGGAGAGGCAGCTGGGATGGATTCTTCAGCATCTGAATCTTCATAATTGGAAAAAGGAGCCTCTGGCTGGTCTGTAATGTCTGAGTCATCCGCAGAATCATCAGAGGACACAGGCTCGGGGGGCTCTGCTCTAGGTCTCTTTTCTGGGGCTGAGAGGCCCTGTCTGGGTGAGATTGGGATCCCCTAATTAAGGATATTAAATCTTCTGCCAGAGTAAGCATTTGTGAACTAGAAGTGGGCCTGAGTGAGGGTGGTTTAACAGGCCCTGATTTAACTGATTTGGCTGCTTTAGCCCTGGCAAAGGCCTTAATAGACATGGCTGCAGGAGGCCTAGCAGCACCACGTGCTGGGGTAGAGATATCCAAAGGGATGGTGTCTGAAAGATCAGTAGGAGCCGCAGTTGCAGGCAAAATTTCTGAGGCTGATTCAGATAAGGTAGCAGGAGCCTCGGTAGTAGTCATGGATTCGGCTGAAGATTGACCGGTTTTCTCGGTTTCGGCCGAAACCGAGACACTCGCGGCTTGCTTAACCGTGGTTTCGGCCGAAACCACGGACTGCGAGTGTCGGTCCTTTTCTTTGCGTTTTTTAACAATTTGGGTAGTCGGAGGGTCCGACGGCATAATGTACGCAAAATCTGAGCCGAAAAACTGTTCAGCAAACTCCGACCGACGCCTAAGCGTTCGTCGGTTGAAGGAAGCACAGGCTGAACAGGCTGCTACGTCGTGGTCTGGGCCTAAGCAAGGCAAACAGTAAGAGTGGAAATCTTTATGAGGTATTTGTTTCCCACAAGTTAAACAGTTATTGACTTTTTCTGACATCGGCTGAGGCAAGAAAGAGTCCCCAACGGGGTACTTAGCTTTTAGAAGTCTTCGAAGTAGTATTCGGTAGTAGTAATCTCTGGATCTGACCGACCGGCACTTGCGAACAGCTTCTGCTTCGGGCGCCACGCGGCAAGAAAGACTGAGGAAAATGGCGCGGCTGATGCCTTTATACCCGAAGACCAGCAGAGATGACGTCGGGTGAAGTGCGACATCAGCCGAAGCCGGACCCGGACTTTGGAATCCGGCCGACCGAAGGGCTGCCTGACGACAGGACAACCCATTTGTTATGACTGCAGATGCATCCATGAAGGACATCCTCCAGCTGCCATTCTACACAAAGTGCGAACCCAGTAGACAAACCACTAAACTACGAACAAATAAAGATGCCAAAGGTATGAAATCCACAACATATTTTAATGTACTTAAAACAATGAATGTGAAGCGTTATTGATTAACAAGTTTCAAATGATGTATTTTATCTGACTGGGTGGATGACTGAATGGAAGGAAAAGTTTTTGTACTTAAACTTGATGTCTGTGTATTGATTTTGTCTGAAGAAGTCCGGTGACCCGACAGAATGAAAAGCGCTTCACATTCATTGTTTTAAGTACATTAAATTCTGTTGTGGATTTCGTACCTCTTGGCATCTTTATTTGTTTGTAGTTTAGTGGTTTATCTACTGGGTTTACACTGTGTGTAGAATGGCAGCTGGGGGTTTACTGAATTCATCTATGGAATCGTTGTCTCAGCACTTGGAGACGTCCCAACCCTGTTTGAGTGATACTGGAAACTTAACAGCATTCATTACAGCTATGAACCAACGGCTCGTGGACCTTGCAGTAAGAGTGGATGGTCTGAGCCAACAGAGTCAGCTTGGGACACAGGCACCAGGTATTAATTTAATGACTGTTACAGAACTTAATTCATCAAACTGTATTAACTTAATGGAAACAATTTGAATAACGGAGGAGACTTACAACCTGTGACTGCAAATGTGACCACAAATGTAAACAACGTATGGAGAACAAATGACACACCTCCAGTAACTTCCTCGGGGCTTATTGGGATCCCTGACATTGTTGGGTGGATGAAAGTTTCCCCCAACCTTAGAAGACCTGCCGAACAGGGTGAGCAGGGGCAGTCAGCTGGAGGAAGTGAACCTTTAGTGTCTAAACTAGCGTTATTAGACACTAAGCTTATGAAACTGAGAAAGCTTCAGCTTGAGGTGGGCTGTTTTTCAGAATGCAACAGAGAGGATATTGTTCCAAAGGGTCTTTGATCTTGGCAATACCCTAATGGCTTGGAACCAGGGTCAGATTTCCATGGTGAACTCATTGCCTTATTTAATAGACATGGGCTGGAGCTGATCTCGCTCATGTCTAAACACTACCAGTTTTATTAGGGGAAATCGCTACCTGTTTTATTAGGGGAAATCACAAGTCTGAATAAAGAACTGCAATCACACAGTGATTTCCCTAGGTATCATCATGATTATAAGAGGATTTTTGGGTCCACAGACCAACAGATGGCCAGGAACATTGAAGGAAAAATTAAAAAACTTAATAGTGACTTATCTGACCATAGGTACGGAGTAGCTTTCCCTAAACCCCGCCCTCTACAACACAAGAACACTATTGGCCTCCTAGCACAACCCTTAGCCAATAGTAACATGAACTTTAGTCTGAATGGTGATGATGCGATGGCACTTGCTCATAATCCATCCCAGGTGAACGAAACCCTTACGGAAGAACAACCAGCAAGTCTAACTTTTTCCAATGTAAACATTAGGCAGAATAAAGCGAACTTTCAGCAGCGAGGTGAACAACAGGATTTTCAATATGACCAGGGCCAAAATCACCAATGGTTCTACAATACCAGGGGTTCAAACAGGAATTTAAATAAAAACAACATGAAAAGGAAGAAGTAATGAACACTGTATTGATGGACTGTGTGAAAGATACCCATGAGTGTAAAATCCTGACAAATCTTGCTGGTGACTTTAACATTTATAATTATTCTAGCTATGAAGTCAACCCATTATTAGTAGAACTGTTTTCTAAGGTCCTTACTTTTTGTTCCATCTAGTCACTTTAACTTATCGGAAACGCTTATTGATTTAAAGATGTTTATATGTAAAATGAACCTAATGTTTAGGTTTGGGAACAATTGTACAGAAAATACTGGTTTAAGGGTTTTGAGTACTTTTAACCCCCTCCCCCACTGCATCCGCTCCTTTTGTTGTATGAAAACTTATGTGAACTTGAACTTAGGGGTATATTGAGACAGCAAACACACAAAGAGAATGTGAACATTAATTCTGAGGAGAAGGAAGCTTTGAATAACCTGCAAAGTCTTTGCAGTACGAGTGTTAAAACCAGACAAAGGGGGTGGTTTAGCAGTAATGGATGTTACAGATTATAATACTAGAATGAAAAAAAGTGTTGGAGAGTGATGTATATAACAAAGTGAGCATTAATGAAATGACTAGAGACCACAAGAACATAAAGTCTTATTTGAATGACCTTTTTATTGAAGGCCTGATTGATGTATCCATATTAAACAACTTGACCATTTTAACACCTGGGGTCCCTACACGGTTTGGTGTCCCCAAATTACATAAGAGCATTTCTGACCCACCTATGAGAGCATTGCTAGATGCAAGGTCGTCTATCAAGTATGCCAATGCAAAGTAGGTTGACAGTATTTTAAAAAAATATGTTGAGAAAGAGAAGCAAATATGTAAAGACTCATAGGTCTTTTTGGCAGCTATTAACACTGTGCGTTTCAGACAGGAATATAACTTTTTAACCTTAGACATTAGAGTTGTATTTTTCAATACCACATAGTATAGGCATTGAATGGGTAACGCATAGAATGAGATACCATGGGGCACAAGACAGTGAAATTAGATTAATTGAAGAGCTTTTGGATATTATTTTAACTAACAACTTTGTGATGTTTGAAAAGGAAATTTTTTTACAACAAGTGGGTGTAACGATGGGTTCACCTTGTGGGGCAAGTGTAGCTAACTTGGTGATGGCCCACTGGGAATCCAACTAGGTGTTCAATGACCCTACGGTTATGTCATCCATCTGTTTTTATACGAGATTTTTGGATGACATTTTTATCTTGCTTAAAGGGGATGGACTGGCAGCAAATGAACTGTTAGAACATTTAAAAGGAACTACTGAATTTTTAAAGTTTACTAGTTCCTTTAAGGAAGACGGTATATCTTACTTGGACATCTTTCTAATGAAAGACAATATTAAAGGGACTTTATTAGCAAGAATCTTCCAAAGGAATACCTACTCAAATTCAATGTTGCACTTTACTAGCTCCCATCCCCTTCACCAAAAGAAATCAGTGGTGAAGGGGCAGTTGGTGCGTGCAGCTAGGATGGTTATGGAAGAAGTTGACTTCTTACAGGAATGTAGGATTTTGAAACAAATGTTCTTAAGTAGGGGCTATCCTGAACACTTAATTGTGGAGCTCACTTTGGAAGTACAACAGAAGGGAAAGTACAGTTGTGTACACTTACCATAAATGTAGATGTTCGAGTGTATTCACTGTTGCAGTCATTACATTTGGGTAATCTGCTGGCAGGTTGCCCTCAGTCGGCCTGAATAACAAAGTCTTGGGTCCTGCGTTGGTTGCTGTCCCTTCTTCCATGACGTCAGGTAGTCAGGGGTATAAAACATGCAGCCGACGCCATTACATCAGTTTTTCTTGCCCCAGATGTCAGGTGCCCCCAAAATGGGGAGTAAATTATTTTAGTAATTAAAAACACAAAAATATACCTCCAAACAAAAAGCAAATACACCAAAAAGGCTTTTAAGCCTAGTAAAGGAAAGAAGAAGTATAGCAAGAGAAAAAACAGGGGGAGGGAGGGTAACCAGGACTGCAACAGTGAATACACTCGAACATCTACATTTATGGTAAGTGTATACAACTGTACTATGTTCTTCGTGTTTCACTGTTGCAGTCATTACATTTGGGTAGATTCCCAAAGCTATGGTTGGGAGGATGGATTTATACAGCATTAGGACCAGCTATAAGGCCCTGCAGGACAGCAGAGGCAAAGCCAGCTCTGGATTTAGAGAAGAAAGGTAAATGGTAATGTTTGGTGAATGTATGAACTGAGCTCCAGGTAGCAGCTTCTAGAATGTCTCTGGTAGGAACACCTCTGAGAAAGGCTGTAGAAGTAGATGCAGCCCTAGTGGAATGAGATCTGAGCCCCTGGGGGATAGTTTTACCATGGTGCATATAGCAGAAACAAATACAATGGCTTATCCATTTGGAAATAGTCTGCTTTGAAATAGCCTTTCCCTCTGCCCCTGCAGCAAATGCCACCAGTAATTGTTGAGATTTTCTTTGAGATGTTGTCCTGTTTAAGTAAAATCTAAGTTGTCTGTGTACATCTAATGAATGCAGAATCCGTTCCCCCTTGTTCTGTGGATTGGTAAAGAAAGTTGGCAAATGAATGGTCTGATTAAGAGCCACACTGGATACTACCTTAGGCATGAAAGATGGATTGGTCCTGAGAGACACCCTGTCTGCATGAAAAATAATGAAAGGCTCCACTGCCATAAGAGCCTGTAATTCGGAAATCCTTCTCTCTGAAGTGACTGCTAAAAGGAAAGCTGTTTTCCGGGAAAGAAATTTTTAGTCTGCAGTAGCAGCTGGCTCGAAAAGAGGGAGAGCGAGTTTTTCCAATACAAAATTGAGGTCCCAGGCAAGGGTTGGAGCTCTCCTGGGTGATCTTAAGTTTTTGGCCCCTCTAAGATACTGCTTTAGCAGGAGATGAGAGAAGAGGGGAGGTTCCGTGTTCTAATGAGCTGAAATGGCTGAGGCATGGGTTTTTATGGAAGAAAAGGACAGGCCCTGGTGAAGCATCTCAGTTAAATATTGTAAAATCTGAGGAATATTGGGCACTGCTGTGCTTATTCCTTGTGACTGGTTCCAGGCACAGAATCGTTTCCATTTGTCAGCATAAGATTTTCTAATACTAGGTCTTCTTGCCTCCAAAATGACATCTATCATAGGTTTGATGAGGGATGCTAAGGGTGAATTTAGGTGATTAGCCATGCTGCAAGATTCAAAGTTTGGAGCTGAGTGTGCAGAAAGTACAGTTGTGTACACTTACCATAAATGTAGATGTTCGAGTGTCTTCACTGTTGCAGTCATCACTGTAGGGTTCTTCCTGCTGGTAGGCCATCCTCGGTCAGCCAGAATCCCAAAGTCTGGGTCTGGCGTCAGCTGCTCAGTCATGCTGAATCACTGTTCCGAAAATAACCAATAAGCACCAAAACCAGAACAGATCGAGGAGGGCACAAATCCTGGTCTGCAAGCTGTAGTTTAATTAATACACAACTCTTCAGTCCATCAAGTAAAATGCATAAAACAACTTTTCAGTCCACCAAAATCACATGGAAAAAAATGATTAAAACGACTTTTCAGTCCACCAAAATTCACATCTGAATTTTGGTGGACTGAAAAGTCGTTTTAATCATTTTTTCCATGTGATTTTGGTGGACTGAAAAGTTGTTTTATGCATTTTACTTGATGGACTGAAGAGTTGTGTATTAATTAAACTACAGCTTGCAGACCAGGATTTGTGCCCTCCTCGATCTGTTCTGGTTTTGGTGCTTATTGTTCAGTCATGCTCCCTGACGTCAGAGTGCCTGGAGTACAAAGCTGCCAGCCGAAGCCATGTTCTCCAGTTTTTCTTGCCCCAGATGTCAGGTGCCTAAAAATGAAGGCCAATAGTAAAAATGAAAAAAATAACATACCACAAACCCCATAGCCTGTAGCAAATACACCTCAGAAGAAGGTCAAGTAGGTAAGCACACTAGTGTAAGTATAAGAGGGGACAGGAGGGAGGTAGCAGACTGCAACAGTGAAGACACTCGAACATCTACATTTATGGTAAGTGTATACAACTGTACTATGTTCATCGTGTTTCACTGTTGCAGTCATCACTGTAGGGTTGAATCCCAAAGCTGAGATAAGGGGTGGTGGTTATAGAGAAGAAGGGGCAGCTAGAAGGCCCTGCAAGACTGCAGAAGCAAAGCCTGCACTAGACTTAGGGTAAAGAGGGAGATTATAGTGCTTAGAGAAAGTATGCACTGAACTCCAAGTTGCAGCTTCCAAAATATCTTTGGTAGGTACTCCCCTGAGAAAGGCAGCTGAAGTAGCAGCAGCTCTGGTAGAGTGAGTCCTAATTTTTCCTGGGATTTGCTTTCCATGATGAGAGTAACAAAATCTAATTCCATGTGCAATCCATGTAGAAGTGGTCTGTTTTGAAATGGCTTTGCCTTGGGAGTTTGTTGCATAAGAAACAAACAGTTGCTCTGTTTTCCTGATATCCTTGGTTCTGTCCAGGTAGAAACAAAGTTGTCTGTGTACATCCAAGGAATGCAAGATCCTTTCCCCCTTATTTTGTGGATTAGTGAAAAAAGTTGGCAGGCGAATAGTTTGATTTAAAGCCACTTTGGAAACCACTTTAGGCATGAAGGTTGGATTAGTTTTTACAGACACCCTATCTTGGTGAAAAATAATGTAAGGTTCCACAGCCATGAGTGCTTGTAACTCCGAGACTCTCCTGGCTGAAGTCAAAGCCAGAAGGATAGCTGTTTTCCATGATAAATACTTAATATCAGTTGTGGCAGCAGGCTCAAAAGGAGGCAGAGTGAGTTTTTCCAGAACATAGTTGAGGTCCCAGGCAGGTATGGGTGGTGTCCTAGGGGGCCTTAAATTCTTTGCTCCTTGGAGATACTGTTTCAGAAGAGGATGCAAAATTATTGTAATGTGCAGAGATAGCTGAGGCATGGATTTTTATGGAGGAGAAGGATAAACCCTTATGTAGCATGTCTGTTAGGTAAAGCAATATCAGAGGGATATTAGGAATGAGAGGATCCGAATCCTGAGCATGCATCCAGGTGCAAAATCTCTTCCATTTACCTGCATAAGATTTTATAGTGCTAGGCCGTCTGGCTTCTAAGATAACATCCATGACCTTTTTGGGAAGGGAAGGATTAATCATAGACCCTGAATTCGCCAGGCTGCCAGGCTGAGAGTTTTGACATGAGAGTGCAGAACCTGGCCCTGGTGTTGGGACAAAAGATTGGGAATCTGAGGCAAAATCCAAGGTGGTTCCTGAGATAGATTCTTCAGTGTTGAGTACCAAAATTGACGAGGCCAATTTGGGGCCAGTAGAATCATCATCTTGGGCTTGTCCTGCTTGATCTTTAATAATACCCGTGGTAGAAGAGGTAGTGGTGGAAAGGCATATCCCTTGAGGTTTTTCCAACTGAATGATAGTGCATCCACTTTCCATGCTAGCTTGTGAGAAGTCCTTGTGCAAAAAATCTGTAACTGGTGGTTGAGGGGGATGCAAAGAGATCTATGTCCGGGTAGCCCCAGGCTTCTGTAATCGTCTTGAATATGTGGGTGCCTAGCATCCACTCATGTGGGTCTGACAGGTTCCTGCTCAGGCTGTCTGCCAAAGTATTTTGTTTCCCTGACAGGAACTGAGCTTGTAGATCCACTTTGCAAGCTAGTGCTGTGTTCCATAGAGTCATGGCCAGTCTGCAAAGGGGGTAGGAATGTGAGTCCCCCTGCTTGTTTATGTACCACATAACTGTGGTGTTGCCTGTTCGTATCAGTAGTTGTCCTGGTTGTAGAAGATCCCCGAAAGCCAAGAGGGTATTCTGTACAGCTAACATCTCTTTTAAATTGATATGTAGGTGCTTCTGATCCTCTGTCCAAAAACCTTGCAGACCCTTTCCCTGCAAGTGGGCTCCCCATGCGTAATCCGAGGCGTCCGTGGTTAACACTTGGCTGGTTGGAGGTAGACTGAAGGCTTTGCCTTTGTTGTGAAGACATGCCATGGTCCACCAATGGAATTCCTTTTGTAGGCAAGGCAAGACAGCAATCTGTGTGTCTAGACTGTGGCAATGCTGTGACCATACGCTTTTTAGGTACCATTGTATTTTTCTCATGTGTAGTCTTGCATTTGGTATGAGAAGGATGCAGGAGGCCATGTAACCCAAAGCCTGCAGGAATTTCCTTGCAGTAAGCTGAGTTACAGAAGCCAAGGTTTTGAAAGTGGAAGCCAGCTGTAGTTGTTTTTCGGATGTCAGGAATGCCATCTGGGTTGTTGTGTTTAAAAGAGCACCCAGAAAAGTTATCTGTTGTGTGGGGGTCAAATTTGACTTTTTTATGTTCACAGTGAATTCCAGAAACTTGAGAAGATTTTGAACAAATTGCAGGTGCTGGAGTAAAACATCCTTGCTGTCTGCTTGAATAAGGCAGTCGTCCAGATAAGGGTAAATTTGAATACCCTTGAGTCTGCAATAAGCTACTACTGGTGCCAGGCACTTGGTGAAGACCCTGGGCGCAGTAGACAAGCCAAAGGACAGCGCAGAGAATTAGTAATGTTTCGAGCCGGCCTTGAACCGGAGGTATTTTCTGCACTCCTGTCTGATAGGGATGTGTAGGTAAGCCTCCTTTAAATCCAATGTCACCATCCATGCATTTTTGCTCAACATTGGCAGGAGTTGCTGCAGAGTAAGCATTTTGCACTTTGGTATCTCCAGGAAAGTATTTAAGACTGACAGATCCAGGATGGGTCTCCATGAATTTTGCTTTCTGGGAACTAGAAAGAGCCTTGAGTAAAAGCCTTGCCCCGTCTCTGATTGTGGAATCAGTTCTATGGCCCTCATAGCCATGAGGGATTCCACCTGGTTTAATGCCTCGGACCATTGGTGTTTTGGTAGGTCTGGCCAACTGTGTGGTCTTGGCAAGGTATGAAAGTGGAATCTGTAACCTCTTGAAACTACATCCAGAACCCTTGTCTTGGGTTATGCAAGTCCAATTTTGTTGAAAAAGAGAGAGTTTTCCTCCTAGTGGGGCATCCAGGAGAGAAGTCCCTGGAACCATGCAGGGGGAGTCATTGAGCCTGTTTTCTGTAAAATTGAGGTCTGTCCTCTCCACCCCTGGAGGTGGAAGCACTCCATTGTCTAGGTCTGTAAGAGGTCTGTGTTTGAGGCCTCCCTCTGGTGCGCCTATATCTACCCCTCTGAGACCTGTCCGAGCTGGGAAAAGACCAATTTTTTGTAGGCCAATTTCTGCTAAATCTAGGGGGCTGAACTTGTAAGAAATCCTTAACCGTTTGCATGGATTTTGCCTTATCCTCCATTTTCTTTATCACCTCTTCAGCCTTAGGCCCAAACAAAACATTATGCTGAACAGGAGCATCCAGTAACTTGGCTTTCACTTGTTCAGGTAAATTTTGTTCCTTTAACCAAGCATGTCTTCTAATGACTGTGCCAGAGGCAGCAGCCCTGCAAGAAGCCTCCAAGGCATCAAAACCACAGTGCAAACCATGCTTCCCCACTTGTTCAGTAGCATGCATCAAATCATGTAATTCCTTGTTATCTGCAGAAATGGTACCTAACTTTTGTTTCATAACAGACAGTAGAAATTGCTGATATTTTAGCATGTGAAATTGGCAATTTAAAGCCCTAATCGATAAAGAAGCAGAAGTATACACTTTTTTGTCCCATCTCTCCAAAGCTCTGGAATCCTTATCTGTCGGAATAGGATTTTTAGCAGAGGCAGCCTTAACCCCCTTAGGACCTTGAGAAATGGTTTCTGGATCAGCAGTAGGATTTTTGTAAAGGAACTGGTGGGAGTCAGGGACCCTGTAATATCCGTCGGGCTTAGCAGGGGCTGGAGGAAAGGAGTCAGGAGTTAAAGTAGCCTCAGAAAAGGCATCATCCACAATATCCAAAATAGGAGGAATAGCCAGGGGTCTATGTTGGGGAAGAAGGAGGAAATCCCTGAGCCTTCTCTTAGATTCCGAGTACTCCTGTCCCTCCCAGTGAAAATGTTCCCTCATGTCATGTAAAGTTTCCCCAAAAGAAAAATCTTCAGGGGGAGAAGCTGAAGGAATAGATTCCTCAGCATCAGAATCCTCATAAGGAGGGAAAGAATATTCCTGCTCAGAGGATGACACTGAAGAAATAGATGCCTGATCAGAAGATTCATAATCCAACTCTTGTCTTGGCCTTTTGTCTGGAGGGGGATGTGAACCCCTAATCATGGTTAGCAAGTCCTCCGCCATTTTGAGTAACTGTTTCTGGGATTTGGGTCCCGGATCAGAAGTGGCCTGGGCTGGTGCCTTAGGTTTAGAAGGAGTATTTGTCTTTGTCCTTGGTTTTGCCTTTATCAGAAGCTGTGTTGGCCTGAAAACCCCCTCGGAAGCTGGTACCTGCACAACGGCTCTGGACCCATCCGAGGGAGCATTGTCCGAAGGTCCTGCAGCTGGAGTGCTCAAAGGCCTAGTTGGCTCCTCGTGGGAGTCCGTTTCAGCTATCGGTTCCGAAATGGCCGATGACAGGGGCTGTGAAAGCGCCTCACTGACGACGGCCGAACCTGAAGCTGGCTCTGGTTGAGTTACGTCGTCTGATTTGGACCTCGGAGGCCTGTCCTTATCCTTGCGTCGTTTGTGAAGTCCGGTAGTCGGAAGCGTGTCCGACGACATTTTATAATTAAATCGCCTACCAAAGTAGTGAAAAGCGAAACCGTACCTCTGCTTAATCGTACGTTGGTTAAATCTAGCACAAAACCGACAACTAGCTATGTCGTGGTCAGGGCCTAAACAAGGAATACAGTAAGAATGGAAATCCTTATGAGGTATTTGCTTCCCACAAGAAATGCAATTATTAACTTTTTCTGACATTGGACTGGAGCAAGAAAAAAGTTTCCCCAATGGGGTACTTAGCTTTGAGAAGAAGAAGTAAGGCTTCGGACTGAAGTACGAAAAAATATCAGGAGTCAGCCAACCGGCACTTGCGAACTGCTTTCACCGCAAGAAAGACTGTAGAACATGGCGTCGGCTGGCAGCTTTGTACTCCAGGCGCTCTGACGTCAGGGAGCATGACTGAACAGCCGATGCCGGACCCAGACTTTGGGATTCTGGCCGACCGAGGACTGCCTGCCGGCAGGAAGAACCCTACAGTGATGACTGCAACAGTGAAACATGATGAACATTTTGGTTATTCTGCTGAGACACTAAGTAAGGTGTTTCAGGCAGGTGCCACGGTGGAATGTGTGACACATTGCACAGGAGTGGGTGCCAGTGTTGGCGAGGCCAGTCTGGAGCAATCAAAATAATTTTTGGTTTGTCCTGTTTGACTTTTAGTAGAACTTTGGAGAGCAGAAGCAGAGGGGGAAAGGCATAGACTGATAGGTTTTCCCAGCTGAATGATACAGCATCCACTTTCCAGGCTTTTTTGTCAAGAGTTCTTGTGCAAAGCTTGTCCAACCGATAGTTTTGGGGTGAGGCAAAAAGATCTATGTCTGGACTCTCCCATTTGCGTGCCAACATGTTGAAAATCTGTGGTTCCAGTTTCCAATTGTGTGGGTCCATGAGATTTCTGCTTAGTCCATTGCCAGCGTATTTAGCTTTGCTGGCAAGAATTGAGCTTGTAGTTGAATTTGCTAGGTCAAGGCCGTGTTCCCCAATATCATGGCTAGTCTGCAAAGGGGGTAGGAGTGTGTGCCCCTGCCTGTTTATGTACCACATAACTGTGGTGTTGTCTGTCTTTATCATTAATTGTCCTGGATGAAGGTAGTCCTTGAAGGCTGTCAGCGCATTCTTTACAGCTAGCATCTCTTTTTGATTGATATGAAGGTGCATTTGATTTGGGCTCCATTTGCCCTGAATGTACTTCCCTGACAGATGAGCCCCCCAAGCATAGTCTGATGTGTCTGTAGTTAGGGTTTGGGCAGCAGGGGTGGAGTGAATGGCAGTCCCTTGTTTTGGTGGCAGGCCTCTGCCCACCATAGGAACTCTAGTTGCAGGCAAGGTACAAGAGGAATCATTGTTTCCAGGCTGTGACAATGTTGACTCCATACTCTCTTTAAGTACCACTGAATCCAAGGTTGCAGAAGTGTAAACCTTCTTACCCCATCTATCCAGCGCCCTGGAATTTCTATCAGAAGGGGTAGGATTTTTAGCAGTAGAGGCCTTAATGCCCTTGGGACCCTGAGAAATGGTTTCAGGATCTGCAATTGGATTTTTGAAAAGGAATTGGTGGGAGTCAGGAACCCTGTAGTATCTGTCTGGCTTACAAGAAGCCAGTGGCAGAGAATCAGGAGCCATACTAGATTCTGAAAAAACATCAACAATGTCTAGGACAGGAGGTATAGCCAAAGGCCTATGCTGAGAAAAAAGAAGAAAATCCCTAAGTCTCTTTTTAGATTCAGAGAAATCCTGACTTTCCCAGTGGTAATGTTCCCTTAAGGTATGTAAAGTTTCCCCAAAAGAAAAATCCCCAGGGGGTGAATCAGAAGGAATGGAGTCTTCTGCATCAGAGTCCTCATAAGTAGGAATAGACAAATCCTGTTCATTAGAAGAGTCAGAAGAAATAGAATCCTGGTCAGAAGATTCATAATCAGTGTGTTGTTTAGGCCTCTTAGAAGGGGGGGGGGGGTGGCTACCCATGATCTGAGTAATTAAATCTTCAGCCATTTTGATCATTTGTTTTTTAGGCACAGGGGCCTGCACATGTGGCCCAAGCATCAGTTTTTTAGACATAGATGCAGATTTTGGCCTTAGTTTTGAAGATGGCGTCTGTTTAATATACAAATCTGTAGGCCTGGAAACACCCTCAGAAGCCAGTGCTTGCACAGCGGCTCCGGACCCATCTAAGGTAGAGACATCCATGGGTTCAATAATAGAAGCATCTCGCGGCATACCAGACTCCGAATGGGTCTCAGTAGATGCCTTTGAATCAAAAGTAGCGGTTATCGGGGCTGCGAAAGTGCCTCACTGAGTACCTGTGAACTAGCGACTGGCTTAGGAGAAGCGTCGTCGTCAGTTTTGGACCTTGACGGCCTGTCTCTGTTTTTTTCTTTGCATTTTTTTAGGTATTCCAGTAGTCGGATTGCTGAACAATGACATTTCTGGACAGTTAAATCGTGAGCCAAAATATTTAGAAGCAAAAATATACAGATGTTTAATAGTGCATTGATTAAATTTAGCACAAAACCGACAGCAAGGCACGTTGTGGTCAGGGCCTAGGCAAGGAATACAGTACAAAAGAAAATCCTTATGAGGTATTTGCTTTCCACAAGTAATGCAATTATTTACTTTTACTGACATCGGTAAGGTGAAAGAAAAAGTTTCCCCAACAGGGTACTTAGCTTTTTAGTTGAAGACTTTGGTTCTGAAACTCGAAAACGAAAATTTCAGGAGTCAGCCGACTGGCACTTGCGAACTGCTTCTGCTTCGGGCGCCGCGCGGCAAGAAAGACTGATGTAATGGTGTCGGCTGCATGTTTTATACCCTTGACTACCTGACGTCATGGAAGAAGGGACAGCAACCAACGCAGGACCCAAGACTTTGTTAATCAGGCTGACTGAGGGCAACCTGCTAGCAGATTACTCAAATGTAATGACTGCAACAGTGAAACATGAAGAACATTCAGGAGGGTGTATAAACCTATTTTAGCTTTAGCCAATAGTGAAGGGGTACTACATGACACTGGTTACAATGAAACTTTTTTAAGTAATGTTGGAAATGGGAAATAAACCCAGGCGGTGAATTATGCCGTTAGTTTTATAACTCAGTTTAGTGTAGATACCCATAGTATAAGGAACATTTTGGTTAAAAACTGGAGGGTGTTTTCATTTGATGAAGAAATGACGGTTAAAAATCTGTAATTTTTAAATGAGGCAGGAATTTGAAGTCATTGGCGGAACTGCCTACGCCAGGTATGTTTAAATGTGAGGCTTGTAGCCTTTGCAGGTACATGGCATCAGAGTGTACTTTCACAGTTCGAGATAAAATATACAGAATAAATGGGGGTACAATTGTAATTTGAAATCTGTGATCTACATTACCCAATGCCAGTTGTGCCTAGCATACTATATTGGTAAGACCGATAGAAACCTTAAGGAAAGGGCTTATGAGCATATATATATATATATATATATATATATATATATATATATATATATATATATATATATATATATATATATATATATATATATAGTATAAGCAAGGGCAAGAATAAGAATGCTTTGGCAAGGCACTGTAGTAGTCACCCGGGCCATATCTTTACCTTTAGAGTGATAGATCAAGTAAAACATAACATAAGAGGTGGTCCCTTCCCCTTAATTTTAGAAAGGCAGGAAGTGTTATGGCAGATACACCTGGACTCTAGTAAAAAAACAGGCTTAAATGAAGTGATTTCTATTGCCTGTATATTACAACTGAGAAGTCTCACTAGATGAATTTGATGTGGTAACATTTTAACTAATTATTTTTGTGTGCATATATATTTTAGTTACAGTATTAACATATTGATGTATTCAAAACAAGAAAAGTAGTATTATGAAGTGATTTTTAATAACACGACAGTGTAAATAGGAGTATATTTTAGTGAACATTTATATACATGTTTAAAATAGTGTTAAGTATAAGTAATGAATGCTAATTGATTAACAAGTTCCAAATTATGAATTTTATCTGATTGGGTGGATGACTGAATGAAGGGAAAAGTTTTTGTATTTAAACTTGGTGTCTGTGTACTGATTTTGTCTGAAGAAGTCCGATGACCTGACCGGATGAAAAGCGCTTCACATTCATGTTTCAAGTACATTAAATTCTGTTGTGGATTTCGTACCTCTTGGCATCTTTATTATAGGATCATAGGTTGGTACTAGGCTATCGGCCCTAGGGCCTATACAAGCCTAGCCATAACAATTCCCTGGCTATTTCTTCCCGCACTATTTACTTTCGTGGACCCCTGTCTAGCAGGGTGACTGACGTGATCCCCGAGGTGAATTTCCTTTCTCCCATCCAATCATCAGGGTTCCTTTTGAAGAGGGCCAAAGAGGCGCTCTGCTTGACACGTATAGGCAGTCTATTCCAGAGTCTGGGGAGTCTCTGGGTCACAAACCTATCCCTCCAGCATGTTTTGTTTATTGTGATGACAAGGTTTAGATCCCTGGAGAGTTCGGCTCTGAGGGATTGGGATTTCTTTAAGTGTAGCATGTCTAACAGCTCTGGGTTTGACATGGCCTTGTATGTTAAGCAGAGATCACCTCGGAGTAGACGATATGCGACAGAGTATAGCTGGAGTTTTTTAAGGTGGTCAGCATAGGGCATCTGCTTTAGGCCTGTGATTCTTTTAGTGAGGTATTTTTGCGGCCTTTCCAGTTATTGCAGATGTCTTGAGAGGTACATACCAAATGGGGCATTGTATTCTATAATGGGTCTAATGAGGGATGAGTACAGTGGGACAATGACCTCATTTTTTTCTTGATGAAAAGCCCTTAGTGATGAGATATGCCACATAGAAGGATTTCCTGACTGTTGTGGTGATCTGGTTATCGAAGGTGAGACCACTGTCCACCTGTGTCCCTAAGTCTCTTATCACACTTTCGGTGTTTCATGTACTGCCACCTATGTGGTATTTCACGGGTACATGTTTTTTCCCAAAGTGGATAACTATACATTTCTTGGCATTGAGCTTGAGCCCATGGCTCTGGCACCAAGCATCTGTTTCTGTAAGGCCCTTTTGTAGAGTATCCACATCATTTTGGAATATTAGTTTTGAAAGGTACAAGACAGGCCTCCAGACACCCTCCTTTCTTGGAACTAGAAAGATCCTCGAGCAGGAGCGTTTTCCCTTCTGACATGGAAGAACAGGTTGAATGGATCCTTGGTGAAGTAGTTCTCTGAGCATAGGTGGTAAGAGGCTCTCCTGTTCTTTTGGTGATTTTGGGATGCCTTAATAGGGTGGGATTTCTCTGAATTGGATGTAGTACCCCTATTATATGAGGTTGCGGACCCATAAGTCCCAGGTAATGGTTTCACATTGATTTAGGAAGAAGGAGAGGCTTCCAGGCAGAGGTTTGGAGGGAAGAGTGGATAATGGTCAAGGAAGATGGAGTTGAAGATAACAGTTGGTCTCCATGTTGGGTGGGCTTTTTGGAGCTCCCTGTTCTATGAGATTGTTCTAACTGCCAACTACTGGATTGTCTGGGTGTCTTACCACAGGGAGGTCCCCCCTTGTCTTGTCTTGGGAAAAAGGGCAAGGTTGCGAGAGGTAATTCCTGCAGTACCTTGATGTCGGAGACAGGTAAAATTACTTGCTTTCCTTTCTTACCCAGCTTCTCAAAATCCTGTTCAGCTGGAAGTCCAAACAGGAATTCTTTGTCTAATGGACCATCCAGTAGGTCAGCCTTTACCTGTTCTGACAGGTTCATCCTGAGCCATGCATGTCTGCGGATGGCAGAACCTGTGGCAGCTGCTCTGTATGATGCATCCAAGGTGTCATAATCACACTTTAGGAAGCATCTGAAGACTCATAAAGCTTCTCTTACTGTCTTCTGAATTTCCTTTGATAATGTTCTATCTGCAACAGACACCACCTCAATCAGAATTTTGTCCTGGAGAGATCCAAGGTACTTTAGCATACGGAACTGGAAATTCAGTGCTGTCATTGCCAGAGTAGCAGAGGTATAAGCTTTTTTCCCAAATCTAACATTCTCTTTTCCCTGTCATTAGATAGGGTATGACCCCTTAGGAACACCTTCTGCGGATTCATTAGACACTACTGAGGGTTCAGCTTTGAGACTTTTGTAGAGGCACTTGTTTGAGTCAAGCACTCTGTAAAACTTGTCCAAATTCCTAGGAGCAGGTGGTACAGAATCAGGATGTAAAGCAATGTCTTCAAGGAGTCAGCCAGTACGACGTGCACAGGACGATATCTAATGGCCTGGTAGAAGGCAAACTCAGCAGCTCCCTATAATGGGTCTGAGCTTCTGTGAATTGTTTACTTTCCAAGATGAAAGCTTCCTTCATTCTATGAAGGGTATCCTCAAAAGAGAGGTCCTCTTGGAAGAAGAGATGGTGTCGTCTCAGTCTGAGTCAGGAAAAGTTTGTGATGGAAGGTGCTCAGTATAGGACAACTCCTTATTATCTTCTGAGTTTGAGGACTCTGAATGTTCCTGGAAGGCCATCGGTCTGCTTATTTTAGATGTACAGGCTTCAGGGGAAGAACTATGGGAGGGCTCCCTGGATTTCATGATGACCCTGAATTCCTGTGCTATTATTTTTAGCAGATCTTGGGCTTTGGCCTGAAATGAAGGAGGAGAGGGCTGAGATGAAGAAAACAAATGGTTTGCTTCAGTTTAGGTGTTTGTTTAGACATTGAAAAGTAACAGAGGGAACCAAAACTGAAGACTCTATAGGGGTAGCTAATACCTCAGCCCTATGTTTGAGGGGTTTTGCTCAGAATTTAGTACAGTCAGGACAATCCCATCAAATACTCCTAAATAAAACTGCCTCTCTCAGTTTCAGCTCCAACACCCTACAATGGTTCCACAGCTACCTCTCCAGCCGTAAACAAGCCACCATACGGGAACATCAGCTATCACCCCTTTAACCCATCACTGTCGGCATCCCACAAGGTTCTATCTTAGGCCCACTTCTCTTTATTATCTTTATACTATAACTTCACCTGCTTCTATCATTCAATATGCTGATGATGCTTCTCTTATTTGCTCGGCTCCCTCCTTAAAAGAACTCCAAGTAAAGTCCCAGACTGCCCTTCAAAACACTGAAAAATACCTCAGACCACCAAACTTATGGTATTTTCTAATTCCTCCAATAAAAAACAACAAATCCATCTCTCTATCTTTGCCTCTAACGGTACAAAAATTGAACCAGTTGCCCTAGACTGCAACCAAAAATTTGACAGACATATTACTTTAACAATCAAAACGTCCATGCAAAATTAGAGGCCTCTACAGAGCTAAACTATATATCTCTACTCATGTGAGAATAGCTACTGTCAGAGCTCTCCACCCTTCTCTACTGTTCTCAGGTTTTCACAAACCTTCGTAAATCTGACTTGAATAATCTAGAAGCTTGCTATAATATCACCAAATTTTCTGCTAATCTTCACCACAGAGCTCAACACTGTATTGCCCTACAAAAACTAAACTGGATTGAACTCTCAAACTTACTAGCCCTAAACCAGCTTATAGTAGCTCACTCTGTTATCCATAAACCCAACTATTGCGCAGCCCTATCTAACCTCGTACAACCCTATTCTAATCTTACCTCACTCAGGTCAGCTGATAAAAGCTTGCTCAAAGTTATCAAAACCAACAACTCTTATGGTGATTCTTTATACAACTACTTCATATCCAAAACTTGGAATTCCCTTCCCCAGCAACTAGTATCTATACCTAATACTCATAGCTTCAAACAGCTCCTTACAATTTATTTCTTCAATCACTGGTTATGCTCTTGTACTTCCTCTGGCTAAGCCAGCATACTACCCTACCTTCTGTCTCTCTGCTTTTTTAACTCAATATTGTTTGATTTTATTATTTGTTTATTGATGTCATTTGATTTTTTGATTTTATCAGCTATTAACTTGATTTATACTGTACTATGTAATTATGTAAACTTCTTAGTAATCATTTTGTACTGCAAGTTGCATTCCTGACTACAGATATTGTAACCTTACTTTGGTAGCTTTTCTCCCGGGGTCACCGTTGAAAATGGGCTCTTTTTGCCCAGTAGTACACTACCCGGTTACCAAATGTAAACAAATAAATAAATAAATTACAGACATCATGCTGAAGCCCCAAGCAGAGCAGACAAAACAAGTGAAAATCTTTATGTGGAATTTGCTTCCCTCACTTCAAGTAATTGCTGACCTTTTTAAACATTAAATTAGTAAAGAACATCCCCAACGGGGTACTTATCTGACTGGAAGAAGGAGATACACTGGAAAAATGAGCCAACCAATGGACTACAAGTATTCTGAACACATGTCAAGTGGATCGAAGTGCATGGCTAAAAAGAACTGAAGATGGCATCGACAGACACTCTTCTATTACCCTGATGTCCAAATGTCAGTCCATCGGCCAGGAATGATGCAAAGGATCTGGAAATTGGGCCAGTCACAGACTTCTGTATGGCAGGAAGACATAGGAATCTGTAGTACAACTTTGACTATGAAGAACATCCACCCACTTCTGATGACCCACCTCAGCCTGACTCTTACACCAGCCTCTGGTATGGTTATTTATTTTATTTTATTTTACATTTGTTAACCGGGGGAGTCCGGCTGGACAGAGGTCCGTTTTCAGCGGAGGCCCTGGGAGAAAAGCTCCAGATTCAATAAGATACATAACATAAATTGTTGACATGACACTAGAGCTCATATACTAGTTTAACTACACTATGCATTCACAATAGAGCTCATATACTAGTTTAGTTATGCATACACAATTTCACACATCAAAGATACAAACATAAATCATTGACTTGACATTAGAGGACATAAACTATATTAGCTATACATTTGCACTTTCACACAGTCATGATGGTTGACATTATTAGCTGGTCTGTACATTATCTGTGGGGTCTTGGTTGAGAAACTTTACAGAGTAATACAGAGTGTGTCCTTGACATAAGAATAGCTGAAGTTTAAGTCTACATGTAAGCATTCATTGTATACTTCATTCATCGTTGTTGGCAATATTGGCTAGTAGCACTGCTGGAGGTTGAAAACTGCAAGTGAGGGAAGAGAGGAGAGGAAAGAGACCAAGAGTTAGAGGGAGAAGTGAAAGATTTAGTTAGCTGTTCAAATGGTATTAGACCGACCTTATGATTGGGTAGGAAGAAGAAGCTGACACTGAGTGAGTTGATCATCCAGTTATAACCAACTAGTCAGTAGGTGAATAAATGGAATGACAAAAGGGACTTGATAGCCTAGGTAGGGAAAGCCAAAACTAACTAAATAAAAAAAAAATGGATGGAGAGAGAAAAACAGATGAAAAAGTGTTAGCATGTGTTTACACTGTAAATGTCAGCAAGATAAATCATTATCCTTTACAGAAGTATCTTGCTTTTTTGTGAAAGCTTGTGAAGGACACAATTTGAAATGTCAGTTTATGATGTACTATTTGATGTATGTCATTAGAAGGGCAATTTTACTTTCTTCTTAGTGCAGTCAGCTAAGACATAATTATAAACTATGCCACCTTCATATGCATGGGAGGTTTGTGCTGGATGGGACAGCTCCTGAATTATACTGCAATCTTTTTGTGTTCATTAACATGCAGAAATTGTGAATCTGCCTTCACTTTGGTTGAATGTATTTTTATTAAAAATTATTAATTTATTCAAAATGTATTAAATCACACATCCTCAACTCAGAAATCTTACCTCCAGGCTACAATATCTTTCGCTCAGATAGAACCAATAAGCGAAAAGGGGGGTGGCTATCATCTACTCTGAACTACTAAACCTGTCCCCTCTCTCCATTTCTATTCCATCTTTCTCACCTGCAGAAGCCCTTATCATTAACTGCACCTAAACTCACACAAAAAATTTGCCATAGTCTCTATATACATTCCCCCCGGCAATAATATTCCAGTCCTAGAGAACTTTCACACCTGGCTCACTCAACATATCCCTTGTGAAACCATCATACTTGGAGACGTTAACATAGACTGGTCTAAACTGTCTCCCTCATCCACTACCCATAGTCTCAACCTCCATGGATTTCACAGACACATTTCTACCCCCACTAGAACTAACAAAAATTCCCCTTCTGGACCTATCCTTGACTGGATTCTTACCTGAGCTCCCAACCATTACCATAACCCTGGCATACTTCCAAATTCTTTAAGTGATCACTCCCCAACCTTTATTCCAAGGACCATACTTATAGAATATGTTGGAACCTCACCCACTTTGACCCAGACACTTTTAACTCTAAACTATCTGGCATCATTTGGTCCTTACTATACCACCTCCCTCTTAATGCAGCTGTAAAGTCCTTCAATAAGATTTTTCTTGACACTCTTGATTCTATCGCCCCCTCCAGAAAATGCAGAATTAAATCCAACTATGCCCCCTGACTTACAAAACATACCCAACTGATCATGCACAAAAGAGATAGCACCTGGAAATCCTGGGTTAAAAATAAATCTCCTCCCTTACTTCAGACATACAAAGAGCTCAGAAACCAGATCAAAAAACTAGTCAACAAAGATAAGAGTGCTTATTTTTCCTCTAACCAATGCAACCCTCACAAAAATCCCAAAAAATTCTGGACCTCCATCAACAACCTGCTCCACCCAGGTAAACCCACTACTCCCACTCCCTTTCCGCACAACACTGCCACTGAAACTGCCACTCTCCTCCACAACTATTTCATAGAAACTGTTCAAAAGCTCACACAAAATAGTACATCACACCCAACCCCCCTCTGTCACCTCTTAACAAAACTCTTCCCAATACATTTTCTTTCCAATCAGTCCCAATTACCATTATTAAATCTCTTCTAAATAAACTTAAGCCTTGCTCCCCCTCTGCCAACCAACTACCCTCACATTTCCTAAAAATAGCTGCACAATCCATCGCCTACCCTGTCACCATACGTATTAATCTTTCCATCTCTGATCCAGATATCTGGAAATCCTTTTATACAATCCCTCTTCACAAAGGTGGCAATTCTACTGATCCTTCTAACTTTAAACCCATTGCTACCCTGTCCCTCCTTTCTAAAATTTTAGAAAGGTGCATCAGTGCTCAGTTAATCAAACACCTACTTGACAACAATCCTACCCAACATGGCTTTGGACCCCCACCATAGCACAGCCACTGCATTACTCTCCTTTACTCAAACAATAGCTGAAGCCTGTGACAATAACATGCTCGTCTCCTGTCTATTCCTTGATCTTTCAAAGGCCATTGATACTGTCTCTCAAGCTAAAATCCTTACTAAACTTTCTGATCTACATCTTTCTTCCTCTTCCATCAACTGGTTCTCTAGCTACCTCGCCGGCAGGCAGCAAACTATTCACTGGCAAACTGTCCTATCTCCATTCCTCCCTGTAAATACTGGAGTTCCCCAAGGATCAATTCTAGGCCCCCTTCTGTTCAACATATTCACAACAAACTCCACTCTGCTACTAACCTCTCTACACTTCTACAATATGCAGATGACTTCATCCTTATCACCTCTGCCCACAACATCCCAGAACTCCTAGCTCTCATTCAACAAACCTTCACCTCTATTGAAACCTGGCTCTCTGATAACCAATTAATACTAAATCCAAAAAAAACTAACTACTTCTCTTCTTCTACCCTAAAACACTCGCCCAGTACAAAACCTCTTTCTTGATCACCTCTCTTAACACCATCATCAAACCGGAACCCATACCAAACTACTTGGAGTAATTATTGATGGTGAACTAAAATTCGATACTCATATCTAACAATGTATGAAGAAGACTCACCAGAAACTCGGACTTCTGTATCGCAACCAGAAGTTTCTGTCACCTTCTTCCAAACCGTCCCTCGGTCATTCCCTTCTTCTACCCTAACGTCTCTATGCTGCTCCTGTCCTTACTAATGTTCAAACTTCACTTATCACTAAACTAGAGCAAATGTATCACAAAATAGCCAGGTTTGCCTCTAATCTCCCCTATAAATCCCATCACTGTCTCGCCCATAAATCACTCCAATGGCCAGAATTCTCTAAACAACTACTTCTACCCCAACTTCACATTACACACCCTAGCCTGAATGACCCCTCTTCCTGGCCTTCCATCTCCAACCTAGTCTCCTACTACAACCCCTATCATCACCTTTGCACTTCCAGCAAACACCTCCTTGACATATATAAACCCAATAAGTCCGTCTACAAATACTCTGCTGCACATGCTTGGAACTCACTCCCTCAAAACATAAGAAGTATTCATCAAAAATACCTGTTCAAAAAAGAACTTAAAATTTTCTTCAGAGTACATGGTCCTGCCCTTTAACCCAACTTGATCTAGCCTCTTCTCAACTTTAACTCCTTTCCCCCATTCTACGCTTTACTTCCTTGTACTTGCCTGGTGTACCTTTATACCTCCCTCTCCTCTCAATTCCATAAGACATATATTCATATATATCTTCATTTAAAAAAATTGATTGAATGCTTTATCTATTTGTATGTACTTCATGTGTAATATTCTCTAGACCTGCCAATTGTTATTTAACCTACTCTATGTACAGATATTCTCTGTTGATTTTCTTATTACGTTTCGTGGTGGTTTTAATTTTTTTACTCTTATTTTTATTGTAAAAATATGTAATACTTCTGGAGCTTTTCTCCGCGGGTCTCCACTGAAAATGGAAACCTGGCTCCGTTGGACTAACCCGGTTAACAAATGTCAATAAATACATAAAATAAATAAATAATGAGTAAAATCATACCCTTCTAGTATACCCTGTTAAAGTGCTAGAATCTTGTGTGAGAAATGGGTGATAAAAATATTTGGGGGAAAAGTACAATTGTGTAAAATCTTACCATAATGGTAGATGTCCTTCTTTTCACTGCTGCACTATTCATAACATTAGGGATCCCTTGTCTAGGGCAGCATGACGTCTGTCCAGTATATCAAAGCCTTAGGTTGCTTTAAGGTACACAGTCCTTGCATAGGGTAGGGCATAAAGGTGACATCCAGACGTACCATAGTCAGAACTGACAGACCCAGCAGGAATGCCAGTCGAAGGAAAACCAAGAGGTAACCAGTACATCCAGAAGAGAAATGGACCAGGGGAGGAGGGAGGGAATAAATACTGCAACAGTGAAGACGAGGACATCTACCATTATGGTAACATTTTACAGAACTGTACTATGTCCTTCCATTTCATTGTTGCAGTACTTATAACATTAGGGAGAGTGCCAAAACTCAGGAAGAAACTTGGGAGGAGGAAGGACCAAGCAGAGCTCTCAAGGAAGCCATGAAGGATGGCTTTAGCAAAACCAGCTCCAGCTCTGGAAATTTCATCCAACTTGTAGTGCTTAGTAAATGTATGTACAGAAGTCCAGGTAGCTGCCTCAAGAATAGAGTTCGCATCAGACATGCAGAGATATCTGATAAGTGGGCCTTAACAGAAGAATAAGCCAACATAGCATTGAGCAATTCACACAGATAAGAGACAACCAAAGGAATATCCACAGAAAGTGAAACCAGGTTATGAAAAAGACATATGGGTAAGTAGGATTTCAGTGTAGTGGGTTTCCTGGCCTCCTGCACGACCCTAAGCACATCCTCAGAAAAAAAGGTGTCTACGTGGAATCAGAATCCTATCACCCACAAAGTCAGTTAAAGAATGGACAAGTGGGGATGGATAAGAGATCCCTTGTCTTGTGTGAGTAGACCCACCCTGTGAGGTAACATGTGATGACTGCCCTTGGCTAAATGCAGAAGAAGAGGGAAGCAATGCAGTCTCAGCCAAGAGGGAGTCAAAAACAAGATTTTAGGTACGTCCTGTTGAATTTTGGACAGGACTTTTTGAATGAGGGGAAGGGAAAGTATAAAAAAAGATCCCCTTACAAGAAAAAGAGATGGCGTGCACCTGTGACACCAGAGGACCTGGGACTCTGGCACAAAATTGAGGAAGCTGTATGCTCAGAGAGGAGGCAAATAAGTCTATCTGAGGAATACCGCACTGGTGGACAATGTCCAGAAACACATCCTTCTGAAGCATCCAACCATGGGATTGACTTAAGGGCCTGCTCAGTGTGTCTGCCACAACGTTTTGACCTGGCAGAATTCAAAATTGCATCAAGAGTCTTCATACTGGACAGCAAGATCCAAAACCAGGAGTGCCAATTGGCAAAGATGAGAAGATCTTGAACCGCTCTGTTTGTTTACATATCACATCACTGTGGTTTTGTCTGCAAACACCTTGAGAAGTCCCAGGGAGAACAGAGAATGAAAAGCCTTTAGAGCCACTAGAGGGGCTCTCATCTCTTTGACACTGATGTGTTCCTTCTGTTGAAAAGGAAACCACACCTCTTGCACCTTTAGGGAGCCAAAGGCCGCTCCCATCCCATGTCTGAAGCATCTGCGAACAGCTCCCCAGAGAAAAGAGGGGAATAAAAAAGGGATCACTGGATTTAGGGACAACTGTTGGATCCACCAGTGGAGTTCCTTTTTTAGACAAGGTGGAAGAGGAACTACACATATTAGTGGATGAGCACACTGAAGCCAAACTGACTTCAGGAACCACTGAAACTTCCTCATGTGAAGTTTGGCCAGAGGGAGCACAGGGATGGTGGATGCCATGAAACCCAGAGTCATCAGAAACTCCCTGGCTGTAATGGAAGCCAGAGAAAGAAGCATTTGAAAGAAGGAGATAAGGGTCAAGGCCTTGGGAGGAGGCAGGGATGCCAGCAAAGGCACTGTCTCAAACTTGCAACCCCCCCCCAAAAATAAAAAAAAACACAGTCCTGAAAAGGAGACAGGGAAGACCTTTTGGAGTTTATTGTAAACCCCAGGTGCCGAAGGAGAGAAATGGCAAAATGGAGATTTTGCAATAGGACCTCTGGAGAGAATACCTGAAAAAGCAGGCTGTCCAAGTAGGGAAATACTTGGATCTCCTGAATCCTGCAAAAAGAAATCAAGGAAGCAAGGCATTTCGTGAATACCCTTGGGGCAGTAGAAAGGCCAAAGGGCAGAGCAGAGAACTGAAAATGCCAGGAAGCAACAGTGAAATGTAAAAATGTCCTGAAAAGGGGATGAATTGGAATATGGAGATAAGCATCCTTGAGTTCTAGAGATACCATATAAACCTGAGGAAGCAAAAGAGGGAACAAAGTCATAAGGGACAAGATTTGAAAAGTGGGCACCTTCAGAAAAGTGTTTAGATGAGAGAGGTCTAGAAATGGTCTCCAAGTACCCTCCTTTCTGGGTACTAGAAATATCCTGGAGTAAAATCCCCTTCACCTTTGGTACAGAGGCACCTCTTGAATAGTACCTTGAGTCAAAAGGTCCCAAAGGACCTCTGGGAAAAAGGAGAGTTGTTCCCGAGGGGGCAGATGGATACCCATAAAAAGGGGGAAGGGGTTTCCATACCATGAAATACGCCTGGCAAATAACTGACAGAATCTGTAGCCAAACAGAAAGAGAGAGAGAGAGATGAAGAGAAAAAGGAAAGTGGCCTGGAAGAATAGGACAGTCAGACAGCAACTGGTTTATCTGGAAAGGAAGACTTCTGAGGCTCTGAAGCTGAGCAGTCTTAGCAGGAGGAGCACGTTTGCCAACCTTTTTGCCCTTAAGAGCAGGGCAAGAATGCCTGAAAGAAAGGCTGGCTAATTGGGTTAGTTTCCCTGAATTTAGGAACAGGAGAAACAAACATGCTTAAGTTCATGTAATACCTTTCCCATATCTTGAAGGGACTTAAAAAAAATCAGCAGCAGCTTCACCCAAACAAATATTTATCATCAAGATTGGCATCCAGAAACTTAGTCTTGATATCATCAGGCAAAGAATGGAGCCAAAGCCAAGAATACCTCCTCATCACTGACCTGAAAGCAGCAGCCCTAGGAGAAGCATCTGATACATCATAACTGCACTTGATGGAATGATAAGCCACCTGGGAGAAAGTTCCTAACAGGGAAAGGGCAGAAGTTTTACCCTCAGAGTCTGAAAGATCAGATATAACCTGACAAGCCTGGGATAGGAGAACCAACATGTACCTGGACATATGGGTCTGATAATTAAAAGCCCTAAAAGCCAAGGTAGCAGAGGTGTAAACTTTCTTAGCTAGAATTTCCATGGCTCTGCTGTCGTTATCAGACGACGGTAACTTGGATGAAGGAAGTAATTGAGAGGGCTTGTCAGAGGCTATAGACACCAGTGAGGGGTCAGCAACAGGACACTTGTACAAAAATGTACAGTTCTTAGGCACCTTATAAAACCTATCAGGTTTCTTGGCAGCACAGAACTGAGAATCTGAAGCTTTACAGGCATTGAAAAATGCATCCAACAAAGCAGCCAAAACAGGAGTAAAGTACAGTTGTGTACAATTACCATAAATGTAGGTGTTCGAGTTTATTCACTGTTGCAGTCATCACATTTGGGTTATCCCTGCCAGGGTAGCCCTCAGCCGGCCTGAATACCAGAGATTTAGTATTTCTGCGTTGGTTGCTGTTGCTTGAGGACTGACATCAGGTCGTCAGTAGTATAAAGTAAGGCAGCCAACGCCATTACATTAGTTTTTCTTGCCCTAACCTGTCAGGAGCCCCCAAGTAGGAGGTCAGGGTCTGGTGGAAGAAACCCCACCAGTGGAAAATAAATACCAATATGTCCCTTGAAATGAAAGGAGAACAACAAACTAGAATGGTAATAAAAGGAGAAAGAGAAGACAGGGGGATGGAGGGGGGGAACCAGGACTGCAACAGTGAATACACTCGAACATCTACATTTGTGGTAAGTGTACACAACTGTACTAAGTTCTTCGTGTTTCAATGTTGCCGTTGTCACATTTGGGATGATTCCCAAAGCTAAGGAAAAGAGGGGAGGCAGTCAAGGAAACTAGGGACTGGCTAGGATGCCCTGCAAGACTGCAGAGGCAAACCCTGCCCTGGATTGGGAGAAGTGAGGCAAGTGGTAATTTATTTATTATTATTTATTTATTTTCATTTGTTAACCGGCTTGATCCAACTGGGCAAGTAGCCCATTTTCAGTGGAGACCCGTGGAGAAAAGCTCCACATTACAAACAAATTACAGTTTAAAATTCATTCTCAAATAGTTTACAATATGTATTAAAATTCAAAATCCATTAGACTAGAAATAGAAATTCAGAACTACAACCAGTCAAAAAGAATAAGTAAGAAGCATGCACATCAAAATTAAGTGACATTTGTACAAAAATATATAAAAATATACCTCAGAAAGTTAAGCTTTCAGCTTTAGTGAGGTTGCGTTTACCAGGTAAGCATCAAGTAGGTTACTAGGTGAGAGTAGTACATAAGTGGTGGGAGCATAATATGAGTGTGTGGTGGGGTTAGGTTGGGTCATGGCAGGGGCAAGTCTTGGAGTTCAGTAGGTGAAGTTTGAGTTATTTTTTAAAGTGAAGTTGGTGGGTAATGCAGCGAATGTATATAGGAAGTTTGTTCCAAGCTTGGGCTATTGAGCATTTATACAGAAGTTTGCCCACATTTTTCTTCGGTTGGTAGATATCCAGAAGTTTCTGGTTTGGAAGAGTTTGGTCTTTTTAGGGTTCAGGACGAGTAGATTATCAGATAGCCACTTTTCAGTGGATCGGAAGGTGTCTTGGGTTAGGGTAAGGAGTTCAGAGGTGTTATTGGAGGTGGAGATGATAGCTGAGTCGTCTGCATACTGGATGAGGGACGATAGTTGACAGGGTGTGTATAGTTCATTAGTGAAAATGTTAAATAGGAGGGGACCCAAGATGGAATCTTGTGGTACATTGGATGGGGCTGGAATATAAGGAGAGCAGGATGCGAGCCATCTGACTGACTGCTGCCTACATGAGCAATAGTAAGACAACCATGATAGGGAGGTATCAGGCTGAGATTAGTAAGTTTCGATAGCAGTATGGGGTGAGAGACTGTGTCAAAAGCTTTGGATAGATGAAGAGAGAGACAAGATAAGAGCTGGTTGCTATCACGAGCCTCAGCGACAGTATGAGTAAATGATAGGAGGGCAGTAGTTGCACTAGTTAGGCTGGAAACCATGCTGAGTGGAAGTGAAAACGTTGTTTTTGAGGAGATAGTTGAGAAGCTGCGAGTGAATGCATTTTTCAAGTATTTTAGAGAGAGAGAATAGGATGGTGATGGGTCTGTAGTTAGATGGGTCAGTTGAGTTTCCTCTTTTATGCAGATGGAAGGAACTGTAGCTTCTTGAATTGATCTATTGATGAGAATGGATACAAGATAGGCTATAGATTCAGTGCTAGTATGAGGAAGGCACGAAGGAGATTAACAGTGGAGGGAGAGCCAGATTTAAGCTTCAGAAGAAGTGTTTTGATGTAGGAAGTTGGTAAAGGTTGAAAGGAGAAAACGTTTTTGATGAGTGAGTTGGGAGGTGTAGGGAGAGTGGTGGGGTTAGAGTTGGTGGGAGTGAGTTTTTGGATTGTGTCAATGAAGTGTTTATTGAGGAGGATGGCAGTCTCTAGAGGAGATTTATTAGGGTACGGGGAGGGGTTGGAAGGGCAGCCTGGAAAAATAATTTTGTTTAGAGTAGACCAGAACATACGTGGGTTAGAGTAGGCTTTTTTGTCCTTAATGATTTGTTTCTTGACAAGATTCCTTAGTTGTCTTTAATTCAGTAGCAGGGGTAGTTCTTTCGTTTTAACCCAGACTTTCCAAGCACACACACTCTTGTGCATAAGGGGTTTAGTACATTTGGAGAGCCAGGGAGCACAATTTGGTTTGATTCTAATAATTCTGGAGGGGGCGTGGGGGTTGAGGGTGTTCAGGAAAATGCTATTAAATTTACACATTGCATCATTGAGAGGGATGTGCCTAAGGATGGACCAATAATTATTAAACAGAATGGAGTTGAATTGACTAATATCAACGTTAGTAAGTTTATGACAGTCTTAGTAAAGGTGTGATTTGGGTGATTGCGTTGAATGTCTCAGAATAGTGGTGAGGAGATGATCACTTAAGGAGTCAGGCAGGGTAGAGATTGGAAGAGTTAGTGAGAATCCAGTCAATAGTAGAGTTGGATGAAGAGGTTTTATGGAGGCGGGTGGGGGATGTTATCAGTTGGTGGAATCCATGTAGGTTTGTACTAAATTTTGGAGAGTCAGTTGTAAGTTTGGACTGGTCTAGATCTACATTTCCAAGGATGAGGGTTTCATACTGTATGTTATGGGAGAACCAGGATAGGATATTTTCTAGGCTAGGGATGTTATTTCCAGGTGGGATATAAATGAAGGCGATAGCAAATTTTTTGCGAGGGTTAAGGTGGCAATTAAGGATGATTAGTTCCACTGGGTGGAAGTCAGGGATCGGGATGGTGACAGGTGAGAGATTTAGGCCATCAATGTAAAGGATGGCTGCACCCCCCCTTTTTTTTGTGATTCTATCAGAGCGGTAAATATTGAAGCCAGGGAGGAGGATTTCACTGTTTGTGATGTGTGGTTTGAGCCAGGTTTCAGATAAGGACAGAATGTGAGGAGAAGTATGGGCTATCCAGGTGTGAAGTTCAGAGATTTTGTTAGTGAGGCCTTCACTATTAAGTGAATAGATAGCTAGGTGCTTGTATAAGGTTGAGTACTGTTTGGGAGGATGAGGATGGATTGCTGGAAGAGGAGAGTGGGAGGTGGAGGGAGTTGTGTGGGGTATGTGGTTGTGGGGAGAGGAAAGAGGGCCTGGGTTTGGGTGGATGTTTCCAGAGAGGAGTATGTAATTAGTGAAGAATGTAAGTGGAGGAAAGTGTAAGAGTTGGTTTCAGAATTTAGATTTGCAGGCAACTGGGTAGTCCTGAAGTAAAGTTAGTTTATGAAAACAGTTGGTAGAGAAGTTGGAGAGATGGGGAGATAGTAAAGGAACAGGCAGTAGGAAGAGATTCAGAGATGCATGAGGTAGGGGAGCAAAAATAAGGGTGGGTTAGGTGAGTGATAAGAGGTTAGAACAGCGAGAAGTAAAAGAGGAGGAGTGGTAAAGAGAAGGAGTTGAATATTGAGTGCCCGATGAGAATTTGTGAAGATGGGTACTAGCTGAAAGTAGGAAGTGATGTAAGTGGATGAAGGCTGGTGTGAGGGTGGGGTGTAGTTTTGGGCAGGAAGGGGATTATGTGTGGGTGAGCAGACAGGAAGAGGAGGGAATGGATAGTATAAATGTAATTGATGTAGGGGTGGGTAGGAATGGGGGTAGGTTAGGGGAGGAACGTGAGCCTGAGCACAGCGAAGTTGAACAGAGCGGGTCAACACCCATGGATAAGTCTCAGAGAAGCAGTCAGTAATGCAAGTACGTTTGGCAGGAATGTGAGACATGAGAGGCAGGGGGGTAGAGCAGCTCGGACAGATAGTCCAAGTAAAATCTGTAAAAATGGAGGTAGTAGTAGTATAGAGTACAGAGACAAGGAGATAGGCAGAAGGATAGAGAAGTGCAGGAGGGACAGTTCAAAGTTGGAGAGACCAGAGAGTGAGTAACGGGGGGGTAGAGCAGACAGAGAACAGTAAGAGTCATGAATAGTTGCAGGAAGGTAGGAGGGCGGGGGAGCAGGGTAGATGGAGAGAACAGGGGTCGGCCCGCAGATGTGCAAGAGAGTAGTCTACACAGGAGCAACAGTTCAAGTTTCAACTAGTGAGTTTTGCAGGACATACTTGTACAGTTTCTAATAAATGGCAGGAGGCACCACTGAGGGTCTTGACCACAGGTATAGTTCAGACAGAGTAGGTCAGTGGTCTTTGCAAATGTGGAGTACTGCTAACCTATAAAAAGAAGAGAGAAGAGAAGTGTTAGGGAGAAATGGAACCCAAGTAAGTGTTGCAGAGAGTTAGATTAGTATACTGTGTGTAGAGGGGGGATATAGTATGTAATGGAGTGAGAGGTATGAGAGAGTGGCTGCTGGTGAGGGCAACTGACAGTGGTCGTGAAGTAAAGAGAAATGGTAAGGGAGAACCACTGGGTTGTTAGGCTACTGGAGGGAGCGTGCAGGTAGGAAGGCTGAGGGGGTGGAAAACGTGGAGTGGAAGTGACACAGGGGAGTGAATGCACATAAGAATCTGAGGGCAGCAGTTGAGGTGTGGAGATGTGCAGGGTGGAGTAGGTACAGTAGAGAAGAATGCAGGAATGCAGGAGAAAAAACAGTACAATTAGTAACAAAACAAATTCATGTAATTGAGGCAATCTTCACAGCAAGACAAATAATAATATATGCATTGGTATACACGTACAGTAGAGAATGGTCACTAGAAATACAGCAAGCAGCTAAAGCATGAAGATATGCATTGTGTATTGCAAAAGCAGAAATGACCGTATAAGTTACTTTTCGCAATTCAAGGTCTTTTTCTGATACCAAATACAACAGATATAGTCAGTTGTTTATAGACTTGTACAGTTCAAAAACATTTCAAATATGTAGTATAGGTATTTACATTAGATTAATCTGAAAGGAGAAGTCATATCAGTAAGTAGTACCGGTCAGACTGTGTTTAAGAGTAAAGCTCATAGGGTAAAATCACATTGGCAGTCTACGAGTTGTGTAGTCTATAAAACACTGGAGGAAAAGCCGCAGAGGGCAGTAAACACACCTTAGAGTAATATATATGAATAGTACCCCTGGAAACAAGCTATTGAATGCTAAGGTAGTCACTATCCGGGTTTCAGTGGGAGCAAACAAAAAAAAGAGAAGATAAACGCCAAGAAGAGGGAACAACAGCCAAAGTAAAGGAGGTAAAACAGCGTCTGTTAAAGTGAAAGAGTAGTACTTAAAAACAAGCAGCTACTGCAGGTTAAGGTAGTCGCTATCGGAGTCTCAGAGAGAACAAGCCAAAAAGAAAAATGCATGAGGTATAGCCCCCTACCAGGTCAAACTACTATCAGGGAGTAGCATGTGTGCACGGACTACAGCGTGCAACAACAGGTAGGAGGTCGCCTGGTTTTTCAAAGTCATACACAAGTAAAAAAAAAATATAGGCATAAAAATCATACACGAGGTAAAATAGGCAGAAATAACAGTTACTGCAGTAAAATTGTCAGCTATCCTGAGCTACATCATTCACAAGTGGAATTAGACAAATAAGGAGATGCAAACATAGTTTTCGGCTTTCCTGTGCCCAAGCACATAGACGTCACCTCAGTATCAACAGAACTAGTTAAAATTGAATGTAAACCAGCAGAATAGCAAGAGTAACACTCACCTATGTTGGCCAGAGCACGCTACAGGACCACTTGAAGAGTGGGAGGGGGGGGGGAGAGAAAAGATGGTGCAGGAGAACCGTTGGTAAGGTTTAAAGGACACAAAGGATTATGGGTAGCTTACTCCAAAAACATAATGAGGAAAGGAGAAACAGGAGTTTGAAAACCAAGAAAAAGCAGATCAGAACAACTGTAGCAGCAGATCAGAAGGACACGGGGGGGCAGGAAGGGAGGCTATAGAAAAGAGTTCAAGTAGCAGGAAAGTACAGTTGTGTACACTTACCATAAATGTACATGTAAGAGTGTATTCACTGTTGCAATCATCACATCTGAGCTATCTGCTCGCAGTAGCCCTCAGTCGGCCTGACCATCAAAGTCCCGGGTCCTGCGTCAGCCGCTGTCCCATCCTCCATGACATCAGGCAGTCAGGGGTACAAAGCATGCAGCCGACGCCATTACATCAGCCTTTCTTGCCCTAGATGTCAGGTGCCCCCCTAATGGGAAGCAATTAAATATATATATATATATATATATATATATATATATATATATACATGCAAGGTTATACCTCCAACAAAAAAGCAAATATACCAAAAAACTTTTAAGTATAGTAAAGGAGAATAGAGATATAGCCAAAAGAAGTCAGGGGGCTGGAGGGAGGGTAACCAGGATTGCAACAGTGAATACACTCGAACATCTACATTTATGTTAAGTGTACACAACTGTACTATGTTCTTTGTGTTTCACTGTTGCAGTCATCACATTTGGGTAGATTCCCAAATAGGAGGAGGAATTTAGATAGCATTAGGACCAGCTATAAGGCCCTGCAAGACTGCAATGGCAAAGCCAGCCCTGGATTTACAGAAAATTGGCAAATGGTAATGCTTGGTGAAAGTATGTACAGAACTCCAGGCAGCAGCTTCTAGGATGTCCCTGGTAGGGACACTGCTGAGAAAGGCTGTAGATAGATGCAGCCCTGGTTGAGTGTGGTCTTATTCCCTGTCGGATAGGTTTTCCATGGTGCTTATAGCAGAAATTAATGCAATGGCCTATCCATTTAGAAATGGTTTGCTTTGAAATGGCCTTCCCCTCTACCCCTGCAGCATATGCCACCAGCAGTTGTTCAGATTTTCTTTGAGGTTTAGTCCTGTCCAAGTAAAATCTTAAGTTGTCTGTGCACACCTAAGGAGTGCAATATCCGTTACCCTTTGTTCTGTGGATTAGAAAAGAAGGCTGGCAAATGAATGGACTGATTAAGAGCCACACTGGATACTACCTTGGGCATGAAGGAGGGATTGGTCCTGAGGGACACCCTGTCTGCATGAAAGATAATGAAAGGCTCCACTGCCATAAGGGCTTGTAATTCAGATACCCTTCTTGCTGAAGTGATTGCTAAAAGGAAGGCTGTTTTCCAAGAAAGGAATTTTAACTCTGCACTTGCAGCTGGCTCAAAAGAAGGTAGAGTGAGTTTTTCCAATACAAAGTTAAGGTCCAAGGCTGGCATTGGCACTCTCCTGGGTGGTCTTAGGTTTTTGGCCCCTCTGAGGAACTGCTTGAGCAGTGAATGAGAGAAGAGGGGTGGGTTCTGTGTTGTAATGAGCTGAAATGGCTGAGGCATGAATTTTGATGGAGGAAAAAGAAAGGCCCTTGTGAAGCATCTCAGTTAAGTACTGAAGAATCTGAGGTAAATTGGGAGCTGCTGTGCCCATCCCTTGAGTCTGGTTCTAGGAACAGAATCGTTTCCATTTTTCAGCATAAGATTTTCTAGTACTAGGCCTCCTTGCCTCCAAAATGACATCCAACACTTGTTTACTGAGGGATGGTAATGGAGAGATTAGGTAATTAGCCAGGCTGCCAGGTTCAGGGTTTGAAGCTGAGGATGCAGAATCTGGCCCTCCTGCTGGGACAGCAGGGTAGGGGTCTGAGGCAGGTGCCATGGAGCCAGCAGTGACACACTGCGCAAGAGGGGGTTACCAATGTTGGTGTGGCCAGTCTGGTGCAATCAGTATCATCCATGGTTTTGACCTGCTTGATCTTTAGTAGTACTTTGGAGAGGAGAGGCAGAGGAGGAAAGACATAAACTGATAGATTTTTCCTGTTGAAAGACAAAGCATCCACTTTCCAAGCTTGCTTGTGGGGAGTCCTTGTGCAGAATTTGTCCAATTGGTAGTTCTGGGGTGAGGCAAACAGGTCTATATCTGGGCCCCCCCATTTATCAACATGTTGAAAGTCTTTGGTTCCAGTTTCTACTCATGTGGGTCCATGAAATTTCTCCTTAGTTCATCTGCCAGTGTATTTAGCTTTCCTGGCAGGAACTGAGCCTGTAGATGCACTTGGTAGCTCAAGGCTGTGTTCCACAGAGCCATGGCTAGTCTGCAGAGGGGGTATGAATGGGTATCCCCTTGCTTGTTTATGTACCACATAACAGTGGTGTTGTCAGTCTTTACCATTAATTGTCCTGGAAGAATGTGGTCCTTGAAGGCTGTCAGAGCATTCTGTACAGCTAACATTTCTTTTTGATTGATATGCAGGTGCATTTGACTTGGGTTCCATTTGCCCTGAATGCACTTCCCCTGCCAGGTAAGCCCCCCATACACAGTCTGATGCGTATGTTGTTAGGGTTTGGGCAGCAGGGGGTAGAGTGAACGGTAGTCCCTTGTTTTGGTGGCAGGCCTCTGCCTACCAAAGGAACTCTAACTGCAGGCAAGGTATGATAGGAAAAATTGCTTCTAGATCCTGAGAATGTTGACACCATAGGCTTTTTAGATACCATTGTAGTTTCCTCATATGCAGTCTTGCATATGGAATTAGGAGACTGCAGGAGGCCATGAACCCCAAGGCTTGCAATATTTGCCTTGCAGATAGCAGGGTTTTCGTGGCCATTAGTTTGAAGTAAGTTGTCAAATGAATTTGTTTCTCTGGTGTAAGGAAAACCATCTGGGAAGTTGTGTTCAAGCTTGCTCCCAGGGATATAACTTGTTGACAGGGTACAAGATGTGATTTATTTTAATTTATGGTACCTTAGACAAGTTAGCACCTTTTGTACAAATGCCAGAAGATTCAAACATATGTTCTGACTTTCTGCTAGAATTAGACAATCATCCAGGTATGGTTATATTTGAATATTTCTTTGCCTGCAAAATGCAATGACTGGAGCTAGGCACTTTGTGAATAACCTGGGCGCAGTAGATAAGCCAAAGGGCAATGCAGAGAACTGATAGTGCATGTAGCCTGCTTTGAAGCGTATGTATTTTCTGCAAGATTCCCTGATTGGGATGTGCAGGTAGGCCTCCTTTAAATCGAGTGTTGCCAACCAGGCATCCTTGCCTAGCATAGGAAGCAACTGGTGAAGGGTTAGCATCTTGAATTTTGGGATCACCAAAAAGATGTTTAGGATAGAAAGGTCCAGGGTAGGACGCCATGAGTTGTCTTTTCTGGGTACCAGGAAACGTCTTGAGTAGAAACCTTGTCCCTTTTCCCCTTCTGGTACAGTTTGAATAGCCCTTATGCTTAAGAGAGAGAGAGTACTTGCTTTTGAGCCTCTGCCCACTGATTTGGGGGTAGATCTGGCCAACCATTTGGGGTTGGTAACGTGTGAAAGTGAAATCTGTATCCTTGGAAAACTATATTTAAAACCCATTTGTCCTGGGTAATGAGTTCCCAGTTTTTTGCCTGCAGAGCAATCTTTCCCCCTAAAGCAGCAGTCAGTTGAGAAGTGCATGGAAGTTTTAAAGTTAAGTCATTGCGACAGTTTACCAGAGGGGGGAGTCTTATTACTCCCTGATTTGGAAGTGGGAGCCCCCCACTGCTTAGTCCTGTGTGTACCCTGGGACTGAAGCCTGGGTGTTCTGCTGGTTCTAGGTTTGGATTGAGAAGGCCTGGAAGAGGCAGGAAAGGACCAATTCTTAGAGGGCCAATGCCTACTAAGTCTTGGAGACTGTACTTGTAGGAAATCTTTTAACAGTTTACATAGATTTAGCTTTTTCCTCCATCTTTTTAAGTACTTCTGCTTTGTTGCCAAACAGGCGGTCCTGATTTAAGGGAGCATCCAGCAATTTAGCTTTAACATGATCTGGCAAAGATTGCTCCTTAAGCCAAGCATGCCTTCTAAGTACAGACCCAGTGACAGCAGCCCTGCAAGATGCCTCTAGTGAATCAAAACCACATTGCAAAGTATGTTTTCCAACTTGTTCAGCAGAATGCATTAAATCCTGTAAATCCTTACTGTCAGCACAGTCAGGAATCAACATCATTTTCTGTTTAAGCAATCCAATAATATGCTGCTGACACTTATGAAACTGGCAGTTTAAGGCCCAAATGGCCAAGGTTGCAGAAGCGTATACCTTCTTACCCCATCTATCCAGCGCCCTGGAATCTCTTATCAGAGGGGGTAGGATTTTTGGCAGTAGTAGCCTTAATGCCCTTGGGTCCCTGTGAAATGGTCTCAGGATCCGCAGTAGGATTTTTAAAAAGGAACTTGTGAGAGTCAGGAATCCTGTAATATCTGTCAGGTTTTCTGGGAGCAGAAAAGGCATCATCAACAATGTCTAGTACGGGGGGATAGCTAAAGGCCTGTGTTGGGGCAGGAGTAAGAAATCCCCAAGCCTCTTTTTAGAATCAGAGTAATCCTGGCTTTCCCAGCGAAAATACTCCCTAAGAATATGCAAGGTTTCACCAAAAGAGAAATTCTCTGGGGGAGAAGCAGAGGGAATAAGAATCCTCTGCATCAGAATCCTCATAGGTAGATAAGGGTAAATCCTGGTCATAAGATGAGACAGAAATTTCAGAATCCTGATCAGAAGTATCATAAGCAAATTCAGTCCTAGGTCTCTTAGAGGTGGAAGGTTGGCTTCCCCTGATTAAAGTAATAAGGTCTTCAGCCATTCTTATCATTTGTTTTTTAGGCATAGAGGCCTGACCATGTAGTCTGGGTGGCGGTTTTCTAGGCATGGTTCGAGTTTTAGGCCTTGAAGAAGAAGATGGCGTCAGTTTAATATGCAAGTCAGTAGGCCTAAATACACCCTCAGAAGCCGGTGCCTGCACAGAGGCTCTGGACCCATCCAAGGTAGAGACATCCGCAGGTTCCACATTTGAAGCATCTTGCTGCATACCGGACTCCGAATGGGAATGCTTGGTAAAAGTGTGAACAGATGTCCAGGTGGCAGCCTCCAGGATGCCCTGGTGGGGACTCCTCTGAGGAAAGCTGCAGAGGTGGAGGCTGCTCTGGTGGAGTGTGTCCTGACCCCCTGGGGGGAGGCTTTCCATGCTGTTTGTAGCAGAAATGGATGCAGTGTGCTATCCATTTGGAAATGGTTTGTTTGGAGATGCCTTTGCCTTCTGTCCCTGTAGCAAAGCTAACCAGCAATTCATCAGACTTTCTGAATGATTTAGTCCTGTCTATATAGAATCTGAGCTGTCTGTGCACATCTAGAGAGTGAAGAATCCTTTCCCCCTTGTCCTGGGATTAGGAAAAATGGTGGGAAAATGAATGGATTGGTTGAGAGCCACACTAGACACCACCTTGGGCAGGAAGGATGGGTTAGTTCTGAGGGATACTCTGTCTGCATGAAAAATGATGAAGGGTTCCACAGCCATGAGTGCCTGAAACTCAGAGACTCTTCTGGCTGAAGTAATGGCAGAAGGAATGCTATCTTCCAGGAGAGAAATTTTAGCTCTGCAGAAGAGGCTAGTTCGCAAAGGGGGGGGGGGGGTGAGCTTTTCCAATACAAAGTTAAGGTCCCAAGCTGGTGGTGGTGCCCTTTTGGGTGGCCTCAAGTTGCTAGACCCTCTTAGGAACTGTTTGATCAAAGGGTGCAAGAAAAGGGGCTGTTCAGTAGGAAAATGAGCACAAATAGCAGAGGCGTGAATTTTTTATAGAGGACAAAGAGAGGCCACTGGGTAGTAGGTCAGCTAAGTAATCCAGGATGAGATGAGAGGGAGGGAGGGCTGTGCCATATTGGCTCCCTTAGCCTGGATCCAGGTGCAGAACCTTTTCCATTTATCAGCATAAGACTTTCTGGTGCTAGGACGTCTGGCCTCATGGATAACACGCAGAACCTGTTTACTGAGGTTGGCAGATTGGTTCGGAGTTAGGGAATAAGCCAAGCTGCCAAATTGAGTGTCTGCAGTTGGGAATGCATGAACTCCCCTTCCCTCTGGGTCAGGAGGTTTGGAATTTGAGGAAAAGAATGGTCCATGGTTTTTCCTCCCTTATTTTGAGCAGTACCCTGGGGATGAAAGGTAGGGGAGGAAAGGCATAGATTGACCCAGGGGAAGGACAGGAAATCCACTTTCCAAGCCATGCTCCCTGGTGCAGAATTTGCTGAACTGATGGTTGGTGTGGGAGGCAAACAGGTCGACCTTCGGGGTTCCTCATTTCTGAGTTATTAGGGTGAAGGTACTTCTGTTGAGTTGCCACTCGTGTGGGTCCAGAAGATTTCTGCTTAATTGGTCTGCCAGAGAGTTGAGAGAGCCTGGTAGGAATTGTGCTAACAGGTTTAGTTGCATGGCAGATGCTGTGTGCCAAAGGGTCATGGCCAGCCTGCAGAGAGTGTAGTAGTGAGTCCCTCCCTACTTGTTGATGTACCACATCACAGTGGTGTTGTCTGTTTTGATCAGAAGAGCCCCTGGAGAGAGAAGAGCCTTGAAAGTTATCAAGGCATGCTGCACAGCCATCATCTCTTTTTGACTGATGTGCAGAGGGATTTGCTGTGGGCTCCATTGGCCCTGTATACACCTGCCATCCAGGTGTGCAGCCCAAGTGTAGTCTGATGCGTCTATGGTGAGAGTCCGGGTGGGGAGAAAGGCATTCCCTTGTTATGGGAGCATGGTGTTGCCCACCAAAGAAAATCTTTTCTGAGGCAAGGAATTATAGGTAAAACAGTTTCTAGGTCTTGAAAGTGGTGGTACCATTGAAGCTTCCTCATATGCAGTCTGGCATATGGAATGAGTAGTAAGCAAGATGCCATGAACCCCAGAGCTTGCAGGACATTTCTTGCAGTTAGCTGGGGCCTGGTGGCTATTTGGGAGACGTAGGCTGTCAGGAAAATTTGTTTCTCTGCAGTAAGGTATGCCATCTGGGAAGCTGTGTCCAGACTTGCTCCCAGGAAGATTATCCTTTGGGTGGGCACCTGTTTTATTTTTTTTCGTTAACTGTGTACCTTAGGGAGGTTAGTAGGGTCTTTACAAAGGCCAGGTGCTTGAGCAGCTCCTATTGGCTGCCTGCCTGAATAAGGCAGTCATCTAAGTATGGGTAAATCTGAATATTTCTTTGTCTGCAAAAGGCAATGGTCGGAGACAGACATTTTGTGAAAACTCTGGGAGCAGTAGATAAGCCAAAGGGAAGCGCAGACAACCGAAAGTGTTGAGATCCTGCCCTGAAGCAGAGATATTTACTGCATGATTCCCTGATACGAATTTGGAGGTAGGCCTCTTTTAGATCTAGGGTGGCTAGCCAAGCGTCCTTGGAGAGCATGGGTAGCAGCTGCTGGAGGGTGAGCATTTTGAATTTTGGGAAGGTGTTTAGAATGGATAGATCGAGGAAGGGGCGCCAGGTGCCCTCTTTTCTGGGCACCAGAAAAAGTCTGGAGTAGAAATCTTGGCCTATCTGTTCGGCAGGAACATGCTCTACTGCCCTCATAGAGAGCAGGGAAAGGATTTTCTTTTGAGCCTCTGCCCACTGATTTGGTGGTAGATCAGGGAACCCTTTTGGGGCTGGAAGGGTGTGGAAGGAAAATTTGTATCACTGAGACACAATGTTCAGAACCCAGTGGTCCTTGGTAATGGTGGCCCAGGTGCTGGAGTGAAAGGAGAGTTTTCCTCCTAGGGGTAAGTGAAGGTGGGCAGAAGGAGGGGGTGGAGGAGATGAGTCATTGTGAGTTTTTACCAAAAGGAGGTGGCTTAGAACTCCCTGGTTCTGAAGTGGAGGTAGTCCACTGCTTAGATCTCTGCATTCCCTGGGGCTGCTGTCTGGGGGGGGGGCTCTGCTTCCACAGGGCCTAGGCTGGGTTAGTTTACTGGGAGCAGGAAAGGACCAGTATTTGGAGGGACAATGTCTGCTGAACATAGGGGGTGGACCTTCAAGAAATCCTTAATTGTTTGCAAAGATTTTGCTTTTCCTTCCATCTTTTTTAAGACCTCTTCTGCCTTAGTGCCAAATAAGTTATCTTTCTGCGAGGGGGCATCCAACAATTTACATTTGACATGATCTGGCAGGGGCTGTTCCTTAAGTCATGCATGCTACTGGCTTGAGTTTCCAAAGCACCTCAAACTTACCTAACTACTCATTATCCACTCCATTCTCAACAAACCATCTTCTTGTCCAAATCTCACTTCACTAGTCTCCCTCTACACTCCCACTTGATCACTTAAGAGCTCAGATCAACATCTGCTACAAATTTACAATCCTAACAAATGTACAGGACAGAATTTATACAGCTACTCTCCAGCCATCCTCTGGAACAAGCTTCCCTTGACTCTAAGAAGCTTACCCCAGACCCACACTTTCAAGAACTCTCTTAAACACTACCTTACCCACCTCACAACTGCTCCTGCAACTCCCCCCCTTGAAACTAGTACACATCTTGGTCTCTTCAAACCTCTCTTGCCCTCCCTTCATCATCCTACTATCCATCTCATCCTCCCTCTCTACTACCTATCAATCCCCCTCTTCTCCACATGCCTCCTTACTCCCACCCTCTACCTTTATATCCTCAAGGCTTGCTCTCTCCTACCTACCTCTTGTAAGTAAGTACATAACCTTTTAACTTAAAAAATTTTTTGTATAAGTGATTCTGGTATTTAGGTTTTAAAGGTGACCAAGAACAACCCACAGGGTGTTAGGAACAGTTGCATTCATTAATTCATTTTTTTCAGTGAATTTGAGTGCACAATATGTTGTTTTAAAAAAAAAAATTCGGATCAAGAATTTTATTTAACTAATTGATTGTTTAATAGAGTTGCTTTTTTATTAATTATGTAAATTATTCAATTCATTCAATCACGTGTTTTAAGTTTAGTATTTATTCAAGCTAACTGCAATGTACTGTTATCTTGAAAAAGCTCGGTATTTTACCGAGCGAAAGCGCTTGTTTTATTCTGCTTTTGGTCATCCAATAAAGGTTCTTAAGTGTTTTCGCTGGTTTGGGTTCCTGGCTGTGGATTTTGCTGCTTCTTTTAGTACATAACCTTTCCCAACTCTTCACAGGCTACCTATTTCATACTAGGACCCTCACAATTGCTAATCCATAAACCTATCAACTCATAATCACCCCTCTACACTAACCGCTGCAAACTCCCCCTGAAATCCCACTGCTCCTACCCCCTACTTATCCTACTTACATCACCCTCAACTACCCTCCATCTGCTCTGACTCCATTACAACATTAAGCTGCTATCTAACTGTATTGTGTTAAACTCTCACTTGCCTTCCTGATTTAAATGCAATTAACAATCATTACTCTAGTCGTGTATTTAGCGAAATTTGTGTTCCACTAGTTTTGCATTCTTCTACTGTGTATTGTGTAAATAGCGGAATTTTTAATCTATTTTTGTATTCTTCTACGGTACACTGGAGCTTTTCTCCCCGGGCCTCCATTGAAAAAGGGCTCTGTCCCAGTCAGACTATCTGGTCAACAAATGTCAAATAAATAAATAATGACACATCCAATGACTGCTCCCCTGCAAGAAGCTTCTAGGGCATCAAAACCACAGTGCAAGGTGTGTTTAGTTACTTGACTTGCAGAATGCATTAACTCTTGTAAATCTTTAGATTCTACCCAAGCAGGAAAGGAAGACATTTTCTGTTTAAGAAGTTCCAAGGTATGCTGCTATTTCAGCATACAGAACTGAAAATTGAGTGCCCTGACAGTAAGAGTAGCTGAGGTGTATACTTTCTTACCCTATCTGTCCAATGCTAGGGAATCCCTGTCTGTGGGGGTGGGATTCTTAGTAGAGGTTGCTTTAATTCCTTTTGGCCCTTGAGAAATGGCCTCAGGGTCAGCTGAGGGATTTTTAAAAATATATTTGTGTGAGTCAGGGACTCTATAGTGCCTGTCTGGTTTTCTGGTAGCAGGAGGAAGGGCGTCAGGAGCCAAGCTGGATTTGAGGAAATCATCCTCCACAATATCCAGGACTGGGGGGATGGCCAAAGGTCTGTGTTGTGGAAGATCTAGGAATTCCCTGAGTCTCTTTTTAGACTGAGGGTAGTCCTGACTCTCCCATTGGAAATGCTCCCTTAAGGTATGCAGGGTTTCCCCAAAGGAAAAATCCTCTGGGGGAGAGTCTGAAGGAATGGAATCCTCTGCATTAGAATCCTCATAAGTGGAGAGGGGTTGCATGTCTTCATATTCAGATGCATCAGATTCATCTGACTCTTATTCAGACAAAACTACAGGGGACAGATCTCTTTTCCTTTTGGAGGGAGTAGCTTGGCTGGGTGTGGTTCATGCCCTGGGCCTAAGAAACTCGGTAGTTTTAGAAAGAATGGTAGTCGCAAAAGAAGACATTGGTTTGTGTCGAGATTTGGTAGTGTGAAGGACTTCCTCGGAAGTTGGTGCCTGCTCAGCGGCTACGTACATATCCAAGTTGAGACGACCGCAGGATCTTCAGCCGAAAAAATGTTTTGTGGCATACCGGACTCCAAAAGGGTCACAGTAACGGCCTGCGAATCAAAAGAAGCAGGCATTAGGGGCTGCGAAAGTGCCTCACTGAGGACCGGAGAACTGACGACTAGCTTAACGGAAGTGTCGTCTGTAGGTTTGGACCTGTGAGGTCTGTCTCTGTCTTTATCTTTACGTTTTTTTTCGGAAAATCTGCTGTCAGATGGCTTACCGAAGCCATATCAGAATTCGAGGACTGCAAGCGAAAAAAAATCTGGCTACAATAAGGGCCTGACGATGGATAGTTCTGGGGTTGAACAAAGCACAGAAGCGGCAATGAGGGACGTCGTGGTCTGGGCCCAAACAAGTGACGCAGTAAGACTGGAAGTCTCAGTGTGGTATTTGTTTTCCACAGACGAGACAATTAACTTTTTCTGACATCGGTTAGTGCAAGAAAAAAAGATCCCCAATGGGGTACTTAGCTTTAGAAGACTTGAACTTCAATTCGGTAGATGAAAACTCAGGTAGCATCCAACCGGCACTTGTGCAAACTGCTTCTGCTTCGGGCTCCATGGCAAGAAAGACTGAAGTAATGGCTTTGGCTGCCTTACTTTATACTACTGACGACCTGACGTTAGTCCTTAAGTGACAGCAACCGATGCAGAAATAGTAAGTCTCTGGTATTCGGGCCGGCCGAGGGCTACCATGGCAGAGATAACCCAAATGTGATGACTGCAACAGTGAAACACGAAGAATATCAGCAGAAGGTTTAGGAGATACCATCTGCAGCAACTCATAGTACCTCTTATGCATCTCAGAGACATGAGCACAATCCCACTTAAAGAACTCCATCATCCTGAAGATTGTGTCCTCAAAAGAAATCTCTTCAAAGGGAGTATCAGGACTGGTAGACTCCTCTTCCTCTGACCCACAGTCCAAATGAGCAGAAATCTGAGAAGAGTAACCAAGAGATTCCTCATCAGAATCCAGCTCCTCCTCAGAGGAATCCTTCTCCCTGGGCCTTTTAATGGGAGAAGAGGACTAATTGGGAGCTGAAACACTGTAAGGAGGTTTCAGTGCCATCAAAGCACTAAACAAATCCTGAGTGTGGATCCTCAGGGGCAGGAGAAACGTTTTGCTAATTTGCTGAATGTTTTTTTTAGTTTCGGGCATATTTTGTAAGGTATTAGCCATTTTACCAGTATCATCACCATTGTATATACAGTACTCATTATTATTATTGTTTTTTTTTTACTTTATTGATGATTGTACTGATGTTTACTGTTGGCAATGGCTTAGTCAGTCAGAACTGCAAAATGAAATTTTTAATGGGTCCTGTTGTTAAGCAACATTATGTGTCGGCTGTGTGACTGTTCATCGCAACTTAAGGCTAGATAAGTGTGAAAACGGTGTGACTGGAACTTTGTGAAACTGGCCACATTCATGATGTACAGAAGTGTGTCTGTGTATGCATGGGCTGACAAAGAAACTCTATTACAGAACTGCCAATGCGGATGAAGGATACCCAGATAGTTCCAATACTAGCATGAGCAATGGTTTTTATAAAGTCCTATTTAGATATGCTACCGATACATGTAACTCCTAATGAATTGCAGAAGTCATTTCTGGGCATATTGTGGGTGCTATGCAGAGCACTTTTGGCTAACATCAAAGACTGAAACAATACTAATTTCTTGAACTTTAATCATACTTTGACTTAGGAATGGGGTACATTCCTGTCATGGTATTAGAAACCTGAAGGACGTGGAGAAATTAAAAAGACAGCAGCCATCTAAACTAAGGAAACAAACTGACAAAGAGTGAGTCATGGTGTAGGGGTAAGCCGAGTGGTAATAGTGAATGACGTGCTAGCATCCTGAGTTATCAGTAAGATAAGGCAGTTACATTCACTGCCTATTGGCAACTAAAACATTAACAATGGAACATAAAAAACACTATTCTTTTTTTGCATAATATCCCTTTTCCCTCCTATGGGTAATATACTGATGTGAAACATATCCTCACTGTATTATATTTCAGTGCTTTCGGAAATGAAGATGTCAAACATTTCCACACACATTTCAATGTTTAAGAAAATGCAGTGATGTCAAAAGCAAGCTTACTGTTGGCCTCCCCTTAAGTAAACCCATTCAAGAAAAACTTCATATTTACAAATACAATTACAGCACATATCCAATACAAAATCAAATTTTTATTAAGAATAATACAGACAGAACATTTGAGAAGGCCAACCCACTTAGGGTCTTAACTTTGAATTATCTCCTGCTCCTCCTTTCTCCTTTTGCACTTAACTAAAAAAAATCTCCTTGTGCTCTGACTGAGTGTGCTTCTCAGCTGATAAGTATATTTTTGGCACTTTTTAATTGTTCAGAGCTCAATAAAACAACTGAATTCAGTTCATAATACAGTTTGAATAAATTGCATTTATTTAAATTGTATTTGCTTTAATACTGTTACACACTCGCGTGTGCTAGCTTGCACTGCACTTAAATTGTTTTTAGTGCTGTTTTAGCTGCTTTCTGAAAAAAAAAAATTCTAAGCTTGTTTCCTACCTTTCCTGTAGCTATTCTAGTCCAGATACAGGATACAGATTTGCTGTATCCAGGACTGTTTGTAAGCTTCTGAGCTCCCAAACCTTTCTGTGTTGGAGGGAAGCCTCCTAGCTTATAAGTGGGAGTGGTAATCACTAGGTAACCTATCTACCACAGGCGGAGTAGTTTCTGGCCCAAAAATTGTAGTTTACTGGTCGATTGGGCAGTTTTTCCATCTCTTTCAACTCTCTGGTTTAAACGCCCACATTTGCGTTTGTTTCCCACCTTTCCTGTAACTCGTCAAGTCCAGATACAGATTTGCTGCATCCATAGGTTCATAGGTAGGTACTAGGCTATTGGCCCTAGGGCCTATATAAGCCTAGCCAAAAAGGTACCCTGGCTTTTGCCACCCAAGAAAATTATTTTCCTGTGCTCGGGACTATTTGTAAGTTTCTGCACTAGGTAGCCTATCTAAAACAAGAGGAATGGTTTCTGGCCCAGAAATTGTAGCTTATTGGCCGTTTGGGCAGTTTTTCCATCTCTTTCAACTTTCTGGTTTAAAAGCCCACATTTGCATTTGTTTCCTGCCTTTCCTGTTACTAGTCTGGTCCAGATAAAGATTTGCTGTATCCAAGACTGTTTGTAAGCTTCTGAGCTCCCAAGCCTTTCTGTGTTGGAGGGAAGCCTTCTAGCTTATCAGTGGGAGTGGTAAGCACTAGGTAGCCTATCTACCACAAGAGGAGTGGTTTCTGGGCCAAAAATTGTAGTTATTGGCCGTTTAGGCAGGTTTTTCCATCTCTTTCAACTTCCTGGTTTAAAAGCCTGTGTTTGCGCTTGTTTCCCACCTTTCCTGTACCTAGTCTAGTCCCGATACAGATTTGCTGTATCCACAACTATTTGTAAGTTTCTGAGCCCCCCCCCCCAAGCCTTTCGGTGTTGGAGGGAAGCCTTCTAGCTTATCAGTGGGAGTGATAAGCACTAGGTAGCCTATTTACCACAAGAGGAGTGGTTTCTGGATCAGAAATTGTAGCTTATTGGCCATTTGGGCAGTTTTTCCATCTCTTTCAACTTTCTGGTTTAAAAGCCCATGTTTGCGCTTGTTTCCTGCCTTCCCTGTAACTAGTCTAGTCTAGATATAGATTTGCTGTATCCAGGCCTGTTTGTAAGCTTCTAAGCGGTGCCAAAGTCTGCTCTTCAATTTTCCCTTAGATCTGCTAGATCTCTCCTCTCTTGCACTTTTACTAGCTTAATAATTTAGTACTTTACCAGACTTCTTGTAGCAATTATTGTAGCACACAAAAGTGCTAACAGCACTAAACATTCTACAAGGAAACAGCTCCAGTGCTTATTATTAATGTGCACCCCTCCAGGCATGTCTAAAGGTCAGTACCCTGTGCTTTCTCCTATTAACCTTGTGAACCTGGGCATCCTGAGGCAATGTAGCAACTGCCTCATGTACACTGACAACCCTCTCCTCTTACCTCCCAACACTCAGACTTGCTTGAGATGCACTTATATATCCAAATTGGAAGCCACTCACTCTCCAGCCAAGACCAGAATAGCTGGTCAAGAGGAGAAGGTCAACACTTGCACCACACCACATGGAAAACATAGCCCTCCAGAACACACACCAGCACTGCCATCACATAAAAACACAAACCACACACCCACCTTCGTGGAGGCTCTCAATAAAAATCTACCCAAACAGCGGAGACCTCCAAGGCAGAAATGTACTTGACCAGAACAACACAACACTAATCACGAGAAAAATAACTCTCCTAAACAGTGTGCCACTCAACCAGACCCCTTAAGGCAAAACAGCATGCCCAACACACTAGTCACAAGTGACTGGATAGTGAGGCACACTGATGTCCCACTCACTAGGCTGAATAAGGAGAAAGCAACAGTCAGCTGCCTGTCAGGTGCCAGGATCTGTCACATAATGCATGCACTCGGGTCCCTCAGCAACAGGTACAAATATGATTCTGTCATTGTCCATGTGGGTGTGAATGACCTGAGACGTACCTCCCTGCACTACATGAAGAGAGACATGGAGGAGCTCTCAGATTATGTAGCCCAAGGGGTTATGACCCTAGCCCTGAGCAGCATCCTACCATCACCCAGCATGATACCACAGTACAAGCAGTACATGACTGATTTCAACAAGTGGCTAAGTTTCTGGTGTCATTCTAAGGGGATCCAGTAACTGCTTGGGATGACATGATTGACAGACCTCGATGCTTTGCCAGAGATGGCCTGCATCTGTCACCACTGGGCTTCTGGATACTGGCCAAGGCTCTTGCCACCCCTATAGTGCCTTTTTTAGGTGGTGTTCCAAAGACCAAATTACCACCTTAACAGCTACAAACAAATGCAATTGGAGGGTCATGCTGCTCAATGCTAGAAGTCAAAATCTCAAAATGCACTCGCTGGAAGCACTCCTTAAAATGGAGAACATCGACATTTGTGTTGTAACAGAAACCTGGTTCAAGGCAGCAGAAAGCACCCCTGCACTACCAGGCTATAACTCATTCCACACCTTTCGGCCCCAGAACTTGAACTGAAGCTCCAAAGGCGGTGCAGTTTCCATATTCATAAAAGATGCATACACCTCCAGACTGTTAGCCCAACATAATGCATCTGAGATGCTTCAGGTGCAGCTAACATTAGATAAGACAGTGATTCAGGTTGTAGCCTGCTATAGGTCCCCAATCATGTCCCAAGACTCACATTCTACATTCCTAAGCACCCTGGAGAATATTAGGGTCCAACCTAATACTCTCATACTGGGCGACTTCAACTACCCCTCCATTAACTGGGAAAACTACTCATGTACCAATACACTTGCCCAACATTTCCTGGAATTCATTAATTCCAATGCCCTGGACCAGCTTGTTCTTACCCCCACTAGAGGAAGCAACATCCTTGACATGGTCATTACTAACATGGGTGACCATTGCTCTACACCAATAGTCAACTCCTCCCTGGTTAGATCTGACCACAAACTAATCACCTTGGAAATCCACATCCCTCCCACCCCATCCCGCAAAGGTAACCACCATGAAAAACTTCTCCAAAGCTAATTTTGGGCTCCTAAAAACCGAGATGGCTAACTTCACGGCACCCATGCAAATGCAGAATAGTTGCACGACCGCTGAATCATACACCAATGCACTGTGCAAACATGTACACAAATGCATGGATCTCGCCATACCCAATAGAACCAAGACACTCTCCTCCAAAAAAAGAAGCCAATCTGGTGGCCCCCTACCATAAACAAACTTTACAACAGAAGGAGGAAACTGATGTGGAATAAGGTGAAGTCCCAAGACTGGAAAAACTCCCTTAGCCTCAAAAAACGTTGAGATCCCTCATCAAATCCTCTAAAGCTAGCTATGAAAACAGAATTGCAGCAGATAGTAAAGACAATCACAGGGCCTTCTATAGTTATTTAAAGAATCTTCATGGCAATACCCAGATTTGCTCTGAGCTACTACACAAAGGTACCTCCTAAATCAAGCCAACAGGTGATCTATACCATATTATCACAAAGTGAAAATGTCGATCAGCACAACAGTGAAAGTGCCGAAATGTTGAGGGTTGGTTTTTGGGATCGCAGTACAGTGAAGATTGGGATATCTGCCCATTACTCACTGTAGTGCCATCTTGGAGTTGGAATATATATTTAGCAGGAGGTGTGGGGGGCATTTTCGCTCTTGTGCACGTTCGATATTTTCAGTTTGCGATGTTATAATACAGATGCGCCAACAGATATTGCCAATATACCATCCGACAGATTTAGTGCCAACTTTACCCCTGCCCCTCCCATAGGACCAATCACAATATCAGTAGATTGCCAGGCACTCAGTATTACTGCTGCACAGGTTAAAACAGCACTGTCCAAGGTCAAGAATACAGATTCTATGGGACCTGACAATATCCCTGGCTGTGTTCTACATGAACTACAGAGTGAACTGGCACCTCACCTTTGTGCCCTGTTCAATCACAGCCTCACCTCTGGCTTTGTCCCTATTGAATGGCGCACTGCTACAGTCATCCCTCTCCACAAAGGAGGAGTGACTACAGACCCTGAGAACTATCACCCCATTAGCCTGACAAGTCTGATATGCAAAGCTATGGAACGCATCATCATGGACCCAATAAACGAGGATATAGGGAATTTCCAAACTCTGGATCCTGCACAATTTGGTTTTGTGAAGGATAGGTCATACAATTAAAATAATCCTTCTTCAGAATACATGACAACAGTTAAAACACTATTTAAATACCCCATACTTAATGAACAACCAATTATCCAATAAAAATAATTAGATTCATTTAAAGACACAATCTAAATAAAAATGTTATAATATTTTATCTATGCTTAATTTTATTTTTCAAAAACATTTAATATTAATAGAGTCATTAAGACCGGATCCGATCTCAGTTTGATAAGGTCTGAATGACAAACTTCTAAAACTGAGAAAAGAAATTTCTTAAAATTAGGACACACTACTGAATGTTTAAATAAGGCATTATTGATATCTCTGCTTTTTATACTATACAGATGTTCTCGTATTCTAGTTTTTAAACATCTAACAGTCATACCAACATAATATGCAGTGCAACTGTTACAAAAACTAATGTAAATAACACCCTTTGTATTGCAATTAACATATTGGGGAACTTCAAAAGTTTTATCTATACAATCTATCAAAATATATGGGCCTTGTGAAATGAACCTACACATATTACAACCTAAACATGGAAACATCCCCTTTGTGTGATTATTAGCATCTACTCCCACTTTATTATGATTCTTAAATTCTAAAGCTTTTTTTATGTTATAATCATTTCTTAACACAAAAAGTGGTTGTTCCCCAATAATTTGATTAAGCTCAGCATTACCTTGCAAAATTCTCCAGTTTTTTCTTACAACCTGTTTTATATGTTCACTATCTATAGTCATATCAAGAGAACAAATCACATTTTTATTTTTGCCTACTTCATTATTAATACCCGATGAAACCAAATTGACTGTATCATTTAAAATAGCTTGATATTGTGTGTTACGTTTAGCTTTTTCCAAGAGCATACCATCATACCCTCTAGTAATAAACATATCTGAAATAAATTCTAGTTCCTCCAAAAAATCAGTATCTTTAGTGGTCATTCTGGCCCTAATGAATTGTCCTTCGAACATTCTTTAGTGGATGTCCACTTTTAAAATGTAAATACCCATTTGTAAAAGTATTTTTCCTATAAATACTACTATGAAATCTAGTTCCTATGGAATCCCACCAAAAACAGATGTCCAAAAAATTAATTTTTAAGCCAGTTTCCCCTTTGGTAAATTTTAAAAATCAACCGTATTGTTAATTGCTACAAGAAATTCATCAACTGTATCGTTATTACCTTTGATTATAAACACTAAATCGTCCACAAACCTATAATATAATAATATGTCAAAATTATGTTTTAAAGGTTTAAGAAATTCATCCTCCCACCATGACATCACTAAATTGGCATATGATGGGATAGCTACCCTCTTTTTTGCCTATAGTGATTATTACCAAAGACAAAGTAATTATGTTGTAATACAATGTCAAGGAACCTGCAAATGGTTGAAATCTGTCCAGTTTCAAATATTTTATTCTTGGTCAGAAAATGCCGTATGGCCTCAAATACATGTATATAAAGATACAACATCCAAACTAAAGATAATGTGTTGTTCAGGATCAAAAATATTATTTTTACTAAATATTCTCAATTGTTCCAAAAAATGCCAAGAATCTTTTATGTATGATTCTTGTAATGTCACTATAGGTCCTAAGGTAGCATCAATGACTAATGAAATTCCCTCAGTGACTGAGTGTGCTGCAGAGACTATAGGTCTGAAAGGGGGATCTGTGATATTTTATCCCAAAGAAAATCCCTATTCTAGGATTGTCTATCAGACAAAAGTCATACACCTTAAAGTTAATTTCATTACACATAAGGGCATCATACAAAAGTGAATGAATCTCTTTAAATTTTTTTAATATTTCAAAGAGTGGAATTTGTTCATATTCTTCAATGTTATTTAACATCCCTAACATTTTATGTTCATATTTCTCCTGTGACATTATCACTAAATTCCCACCTTTGTCACTCTTCATAAATCTACAAAACTTATTTTTCTTTTTTAATTCATTAAAAGCCTTTCTTTCTTTATATGTTAAATTGTGCGTACCTTTGATATTTTGGTTCAACACATTTTCTAAATCTTGCGTACATATCTCCTCAAAAACTTTTAAAGTATGATTTAACTGAGGGTTGAAAGTAGATGGTTTAATTAGACTATTTTCTTTCATAGGGATATCATTCATTAAATAATGTAGATTAAGCTTTCTTACATATTTCTTTAAATCAACTATGGTTTTACTATAGTCTGCTTTTCTAGTTGGTACAAAATTTAAACCTAATTTCAAAACCTGTGTCTCATATTTATCAAACACAAAGTCCGTTAAATTAATAATTTTAAAGTCATTAATGCCTATGTCTCGTCCGCTGAGGAACTGGATCCCAGGAATGACTCCTGGTTGAAATGGTCCTTTTGATGTCTTCATAGCTTTAGAGTTCGTAATTTTATTAACACTACTCATTTTATTTGATGTAGTGTTACTTTCATTCGGTTCATTAGTTGGAACATGAACTTCGGATTCCAACTCAACAGTTGCAGGAGCCTTATCATTAATTACCCTATTTGGGCCCATGGTGCTACTCGTAGCCTTTCTAAAATTATTACCCCAGTAAGGCTCTCGATTACTGTCTTGTCCATAATGATTACTTTTAAGGCCTTGCATTGTATTAAAGTTACGTATGCTGCCCCTTTCTGGTTGTGTTCTTTTAAAATTATTGTCTTTATAACCTGGCAAAAAATGGTTAAAGGCAGTCTTTGATTCGTATGCTGTAATGTCTCTTAATAACTTGGAATGCTTTCTGTTAGTGACTTCATTTGCATGTTTCTCCAAATCACTACTCATTTTTTCTAACAATTCCGCTTGTTTGGTCTTATTAACACATAAGGTTTTGATCTCAACTTCTAAGACACAAATGTCTTCTTTCAAGTTCTTTAATTTCTCGACATTGTTGTCTATTAGTATTCTTAGGAAAGCTTGTCCAGCTTCATTAAAAAAATTAATCAAAACTTGAAACATCGGATCATCGATGCCTACCCCATGTTATACCCAGTTCCAAACACCGCTCAAAATAGCAATTTTCAATAAAAATAGAACGGTGTTTTTTCAACAAACTACCTAAAAGTTCTATTTTCTGATGAAATGCTTCATTGTTAACTGTAGTACATACCCAGTTTGTCAAAAGGATTGTCACAGCGGTCCAAAAGGGTTTTCTTTCCATTGTATAAAGGCATGCTGCTCTCCAGGATTGCCGCTAACTCCTAGCTGTAAACCTCCAGACCTTCACTTGTCCATCTCATTGAAAGACCCCAAAGGACTTGAGCTGCGTTGACAAGCATTACGTTTTGTCGCATCGGCTACTAGAAAATTTAAGGAATTCTGGATATTAACCAGAGTTGCTATAAGCAAGTCCTGTTTGTTGAAATTTGTATTTGTATTTGTAGAGTCCGCTGTATTGTGAGATTAAGAAGCTGCTCAGCCCTCCTCAGCCATGGATGAGACCAAACAATTAAAATAATCCACAAAACCAAACCATAAACAGCAAGGAGGCTAACATAAGCAGCAGCAAGAGCTGGGACAAGACTTCAGCAAACACGTAGCAAAAATGAACCACGACCACAGCAAATAGCGTAATAATCTTTACTCCATACAGAAAAATAAAAATTAAGCATAGATAAAAATATTATAACAGAATTTTTTATTTAGATTGTGTCTTTAAATGAATCTAATTATTTTTATTGGATAATTGGTTGTTCATTAAGTATGGGGTATTTAAATAGTGTTTTAACTGTTGTCATGTATTCTGAAGAAGTTTGCGTGTATGGATTTGCTGTGGTCGTGGTTCATTTTTGCTACGTGTTTGCTGAAGTCTTGTCCCAGCTCTTGCTGCTGCTTATGTTAGCCTCCTCCTTGCTGTTTATGAAGGATAGGTCATGCCTTCTCAACTTGGTCGACTTCTTTGAGTCAGTAACCAGAGCTGTGGATGAAGGCAAGGTGGTTCATACAGCCTACCTTGATCAGGCTAAGGCCTTTGATACCATTCCCCACTCAGGAATCATAGAAAAACTCACTAAGCTAGGTATCAACCCCTATATCACTAGGTGGGTTGCAAACTGGCTCACAGAATCCACAGTTTGAAAGTAGCTGACTCCAATTCAGACTGCTGACAGTCACAAGTGGAGTCCCACAGGGTTTGGTCCTGGGTCCTCTCCTGTTTGGTATCTACGTCTCTGAAGTCCAGGCCAACACGAAGGGACTCTGGCTGACAACGTTTGCAGACGATTGCAAGTTGGTAGCTATTATTAACTCCCCAAGTGATGTTGACATCCTACAGAAAGACCTCACTGAGACCTATGACTGGTGTCAGAACCATGGCCTTAAATTCAATGCCAAAAAATGTGTCGTTATCCCCCTTTGGAAAAACCCATTTCCCTTGAATTTCCACATCAATGGTAGTCCACTGAACACAGAAGGTGTTATAAGAGATCTGGGAACACAGGTTGACAGCAACCTCTCTTTTGACCACCCCATTTCCACTGTGGTCAGAAAGTCCTTCTAAGTGGCACATCTCATTAGTAAGGGTTTTGCATCCAGGAAGAAAGAGGTCATTGTCTCCCTCTACTCTTCCCTCGTTAGGCTAATCGAGTGCAATGCCCCATTTGGCATGTACCTCACTAGACACCCTGCAACAAATGTAGAGGCTGCAAAAGTACCTCACAAAGAGGATCCTAGGCCTTAATTACTTGTCCTATATGGAAAGACTCAAAAACCTCCAACTATTCGCTGTCTCATATCACCTACTTAGAGGTGATCTCTGCTCGTCTTACAAAGCCATGTCTGATCCAGCTCTCTCTGTTAGAAATGCTACATCTAAAGTAATCCCAATCCCTCCGCACCACACGCTCCAGGGACCTCAACCTCATTACCACAATCAAAAGAACACGCTGGAGGGACAGGTTCATAACCCAGAGACTGCCCATGCTATGGAATAGACTTCCCATACATGTTAAGCAGTGCATGTCACTGGCCCTCTGCAAGAGAAGTCTTGATGAGTGAATGGGAAATAGAAAATTCACCTCGGGGATCAGTCCAGTGGCTCTACTCGACAGAAGCACTGGGCACTACGGTCTGGTGGCATGATGCCAGGGTAATCTTATGGGCTAGGCTTGTAAAGGCTCCAGGGCCATTAGTCTAGTACACACCTATGAACACTACGCATGCTTTTAACATGTCTAGATTCACCTTAAAAGTATGTTTTTCTATGATATATTTCTGAAATATTTTTACAACTACATTTAAAAATGAAACTGTTAATGCTGCACACCACTTATTAATTCTTAATAATAATAACTATTTGTTAACCAAGTAACCCCACTGGACATGACAGGTTAAGGGAATTGCTCAAAGTCACATAGTAGGCAAAGGAGAGCTGAAGGAATTAAACCTTGCACCACAGGGATTACTGCTGACAGCCTTAATCCCCTGCACTGTCATTTTCACTATTAATTCTCACTTAATTACACTGACATGTTTTTCCTTCTTAAATCTACACTGCATTTACATTGGCTATACTGTATACGCAGGACATTAACATAATCTCAGAAGTAAACACTACAGTGTTGCAAAGAATGCTTGATGAGGTTAGTACGGTATGAGGTAGGTAATCTGCTTTTGTGCATTTTTCTCCCTGGTTTCCAGACCAGTAAAGGCTACCCTCAGTTCTCCCTGTCTTTTTTCACCCTGGTTAGTACCCTTATATTTCCTTCCTACTGTCACATCCAGACAGATGCCTATTTTAGACAGCCACAGTGCAATGTATCATTAGGGCTGGGGAGCTTATGCTTTAAGCACTGACTTGGGCAGCCCGCCAGCATGCACTGCATTTCAGCAGGTTGCATGAACACCATGCTCCTGCTTGCAATCAGACTAATACACTGTCAGGATCAAGCTGGGGTGTTTGTACATGAACACAACAGCAAAACCTCTCCATTGTGGGGAGTAGTGCTGGTTAGAAAAAACTGAAATCACCTCCAGGGGATGAGAGAGCTGGTCAATGACCAGTCTGCTCCAATGCTGTGCCAGCCCTCTAGTGCTGGAGGCATTACTCAAACCTTGTCACTGGAGGTATAATTAAGAGCAAAGCCCCCATGATAGCAGGGCAAATGTCATAAATACATTCCAAATTCATTACATGCAAACTTTACTGGTTAATATAAAATACTGCAATATTGCTTAAAACTACACACTTTTAATAATATAGTGCATAATCTCAGGTTATAAAGGCTGTTACTTATTTATAGTGATCAGTCAGATCCACGCATTTTCGAAACAGTGGATGACAAGATAGAAAAAGAAAACAGGAATACAAGAATATTCTAAAAAAGAAACAGTAACAAATAGGTTGTCATTATGATTTCTGCATATACTCCTTGCTCTCTATTTTACATACTGTGATGGTGCAGAGGGAATCATTAGCAAAGATTTCCCCCAAAGGAAAAGTCATTAGCTCCTGAGGACAGCTGGGGGCATGACAGCGAGATGAATCCTTCCTCTTAGAATGTCTGTTCTCCCTCTGCCTGACGCTCATCACCTTATGGTCAAGCACAAAAGGTGCGTTGTAGTGTGTCAAACTACATTTATTTAATGTGGCTTTGGGTGAAGGAGGAGATCCCAGTGGAAGGCATGCCTGCATTTATGTCATTAGTGTTATTAGGTAAGGTGGAACACAGACAATGAAATCACTAATTTGGCCATTACTTGTCCTGACAATATGGCTAATGCTTCAAGCAAGAAAAAGGGTGAGGGGGCTGCTACAACATGGACACAGATTACATTTTAGAAAGCAGAGCTTGGCATATTTGCTTCTGGATCATAAACCATGTGCCCCAGCCTTAGGTGCAAACTGCTCATCCATAAAAACTAGTTTAATGGATGCAAGACTCTCTTACTCACCCCAAATACTTATTCTGGGCTAAAATATGCAAAATATAAAGATCATGCCATCACAATAAGGATGGAGTAGGGAAATACATGCATGTCTGTGTATATGAATACATGCATATGTGCGCATGTATATGTATGTAGACACAGATACTTATCTTATCTATCTGTCTGTCTATTATATATATATATATATATATATATATATATATATATATAAAAACACAGTTCAAGGAGCTTACTGATTACACAAAAATGTCAAAAAGATAAGCTGGTCATGATCATGTCTTACACTGCAGCATACTTGGCAGCCTCCACAGAACACAGCTGAACATGTAACACATTTTAAGTTGCCGCACAAATAATGAAAGCTTAGCACAATGTAGTGTCTACCAGCTTTCAAAACCAATGGCTGTCAGTGTGGGAGCACCAAATGTGTAAAAGGTTTTCAAGGTTTTTTTTGTTTTTGTTTTTTTTTTTTTTTTGGTAACTAATAGTACATTACTGCCGGTAAAAGCTCTGTGTACTATAAAAGATAATGACCAGATCTGTCTGATCATAACTAACTTATGAGTTTTCAGCAATCATGTCAAGATTCACCCAATCATACTCCTCTGTATTCTCCTTCATGCTATCAAGGGCAGAGCAGTGGTAGTGAAGGATAAACAATATTATCTCATTACATCCAAGTGACGCCTCCAGATGCATCTGGAGTTAACTTTTACTGACGCCTGTAGGCATCAAATATTGCTTAATCATATTTACATCAATAATTCCAAAATCATGCTATGTACAAGGTTTTAAAATATTTTATCTTAAAACTTACACAATGGCAAAATCAACTGCATTAATATTTGACCTCTGTCTGGTGCAGGTAAATAGATATTAACAGTTTTTATGATATTAATTTATAGAGATATAATTTTCACATTTTTTTAAATATCTCAATAACCAAGTAACACAGAACAACTTCTTAGCCTCATATGAAAGCTCTCAGCTAGATGAATAAAATGCTGCTGACAGCATGTGTGTAACTTGAGTGGTTGCTGAGATATTGTAAGTTGTTTACAAAATATTACAAATGAAACAGTTACTGTGTTTACTGTGACTTATAAAATTTGGTTTAAGACCTACAACCTAAAGAATACTACCACTATAAAAATAGTTTGTGCTGAACAGTTTGCATTTTACACTTCTTTCATAACCTATATGGTTCCAGAAATATGAACATTTGTTTGAAATGTGAGGACATCATTTGATTCTATCAAAAGGCTTAGGCTCCGCCCATTGGGAGTTACAGTGCAAACTTCCTGAGCTCCATTGGAGTGAATGACATTTATATAAACTGCATGAACTTGCCTAATAAGAAAGATGTCAAGTTAACTGACTATCTTGTGTACAAATATAAATTATACATAGATGTAGTTCTTCCCGAGGTGTTCCTAAAAGGTCAGTTAACCAAAAGGGAAAATGAGTATTTTATTGCATCTTGTCCTGAATGGCCAATCATGTCTGGATTTCTAAAACTTCAAAAAGGTACAGTAACCCTACCTATCACATCCACAGAGTCTACGATATGTTCTCTTGTTTAAGCCTTTACATATTTTGCACATTTTTTTATTGCAAACTACTATTAAATAGAAGTAATGTCATAATTAAACACTTCCAATTTTATGGTCTGCTTCAACGACACTAGCTAAATAATCTGGCTTGCTACAAAGCTATCAGTTATCACTATGGGGATGTACTAGCTATGGCTGATATGTCAGCACTTTATACAAACATTAATAATTACTTAGGTCTAACAGCTATTGACAAATGGCAATATAGATTCACTGATTGGAATAATTTTATGGTAAAATGTACATTGACTTTTTGGCAGAATGCGTATTAAAGTTTAACTTCTTTAAATTTGAGAATACAACCTGCAAGCAGGTACAGGGAATGGCAAGAGGAAACAGGATGACTCCCACTTTTATTAATCCTACATTATTGTGGAGCTCTTCTCCCTGGGCCTCCACTGAAAAGGGGCTCTGGCCCAGTGGACTTCCCCAGTCATCAAACTTAAAATAAATACATAAATAAATAATATTGTCATAGTGCCAGCATCAGGGCATAGCGGGATAAAGTCCCGACTGTGGTCCAGCCAACCCAATTTAATTACTGGCTTGGGCACTGGGTGGCGCTATCAGAGGAAGATGGGTGTGTCCATTTCATGGGAAGGGTGGGGTAGAGCAGGATGTGCATAGCCAAAATCCCTCAGAGAAGGATCAGTTCTGCAGTAGGTATCCTGGGATTGGCTTTTGGCTCAAAAATCCATCATTTGGTAGTAGCCCTCATTGGTGAGTGCATTGGAGCATGCACTTTGAGTGGTAGGGCACAGCAAGCCCATTCACTCTCATAGCATTTTTTAATTTTATTATTTATTTAACTTATTTATTTACTTGTAGGAAAGTATGACTGGGAATGAAACCCCTTTTCAGCAGAGGACAGGAAAGAAAACCTCCATTTCCACACAATGTACAGAGACAAGGAATTACTGATTTTTATTTTATTTATCCTTTTGTTGACTGCGTTTGTTCCACTAGAATAGTCGGGGGGATGTCTTGAAGTCAAACTCATAAACATCTGCTTGCCTAAAGGTACAATGTCAGGGCATTGTAGTGTTGCTTTAAATAAGAAACTCATAACACCCATGGTGTGAGAGGTAGGGAAATGGTGAGTTATGCAGTGTTGCCTATTTCTGTCAATAATGGGATGTAGATCGGTCATCCCTCTCTTAACCCTGTTATTACTCTGTCCCTCCAAGTCTGGTTTGTTCAGATGTTCATTTTTATTCGAATTCATCTGGCAAATGCTAAATTCTGAACTTGGAGGGTGAAAAAGCTGTTACAAGGTATTTCCATAACTTATCAGTTTTTTAAAGATTTCTCAAGTACGAGGGTGAAGTAGCAGCTGTTTATTCTAATTATGCATTCAGCGACTGTCCCTTCACATCTTCAGGAAGGGTTGGATTTTTAGTCAGGCATGCCTTCTGATTATAGTACCCTGTGGCTGTAACTTTGGCAGAGGCATCTAAGCAGCACATTTAATGGTATATTGTATTACTAGTTCAGTGGTTTATACGGGTGTGCTAGGCTAATGACCACTGGGGCCTTTATAAGTCTAGCCATGCAACCCAAATAAATCCAATGAGTTATTGTATTTCTAAGGTTACTTTAAGGGGTGTAAGTTAGGGCATGATTTAAAAGCGGCCTCTGTCCATCGGAGACATAGATGTCAGACCACAGGTAAATTTCCAACTTCCCATCCACTGGTCCAGGTTGCACTTAAATAGGGTTAGGGAAAGTCTCAGTTTTACATGGATGGGACGCCTATTCCAAGGCCATACTGGTCAGTTTACAGAGACCTTCTATGAGTGTGTTGCTCTCAGTTTTTTAATCACATGGAAAACCTTGATTCCAAGTATGGACAAAACGTACATCAGTTTTCCAAAACAGTCAAGTAAGTTTATATTACTTGACATCATCCGCTGAAATGTCTGCAGGACCAGCTACTAGGTTCTTACAAAAATACTTGAACTGTTCTTGAACTTTATAGACGTTGTCAGGCTTCATGTGGCTGAGTAGGTGTCTGGAAATCTACTACTTATGAAATGCGTTTGAAATTCATCCTCTAACACTTGAAATGCTGTACTATGCATTTATTTTGGGCATTCCTCTCAAGGTTTTTAACCAATAAAACACAAAACTGTTCCTTTTCAATCTGTCATGTCACCTGCTTAAAAGAGTCTATGCACCATGGTCTATCTCACTGTACCATGTCTCAGTGAGTGTACAGATATGCAGGGCCTGCTGCATCACTGCAGCCAGCAGACGGAGAACCCACCTCACACTAGGGACATTTGCTGAATCTTCTCAGTCCACTGACAACTGTACACTTCTCAGGCCTTATGCTTTCCTTATGTCGCTGTACTCTGAAGGATTCTTTGGATAGAACAAAATTGTTTAGCAAATATTCCCAGCACTGTAGGAATTACACAGGATGAGGTAACCTGCTACTGATAATGTACCCTAACAAGACTTAGGTCATTCACTATCAAATCGATGACTCCAAGCACTAAGTTAATTCATTAATGAGACAGGCAGAAGGGAAAGGCCACACACATGAAATACAAGTCAGCTTTTTGCTGGGAAAATCATTATTTTAAGTTTAACAATGCTGGAGTCTGCAGTTGTTCAAACAAGCCCTCAAAAGAACTTGAGTACTAATTTATTAATCTGACCTTTCAACTGTTTACATTTATATCATTTAATTTTTTGTGCAAACACCTAAATAAATACATGTTTTATTTTCATTTTAGTCACTGAAAGGGGAATCAAATTCAGAGGCATGCCTTCAGAAATGATCACTTCTAACTGGAATCTTCTACCACAAAATATTCGACAACTAAGTGCAATGTGAGTCCTTCTAAAAAGAAAAAAAATACTGACCACCTAACGGAGGCTTACAAATGTCTATACAATAATGACAAATGCTAGTGTACTTAAGCTCCAACTTTCCAGAGATAAAATTCCTCTCTTTTGTGGAGTCTTGCAAAATTAAAATGAAGAATTTTCACCCTGCAATTATGTAAATACAGGGAATGATAGCATTCGGGATTCACCTAATTTCATCCCATATTCTTTCACTTTTTTCTCTCACTCTCCTTTCCTCTTTCTCACCTCCACGTGGAATAAAATGCCATTATTTTCTATTCTGAATAGATAATCGCCAGCATAAAAAGTACGCAAACTATGTTCACTGTGTAATTGCTACTGCAAAGTCAAACACTCTTATTATACTGACTGCAGTAATAGTTTGATTACAATGTAACCATAATATCAGTTCTGAGTCTCTCATCTCTGCTCCTGTATTTACTGTGTTATTATTTTGACACCTAACTGTATATTTGTTCTTGCACCCAGGTCATGGCTGAAAAGAAAACAAAGGACTAGCCTTACCTTGTTAATGAGTTTCAAATAAATAAAAGTAGTCATATCATCTCAGAATTTTGCCAGACTACTGAAAGATTTTTGACAACCTGCACATTCAGAAGTAGCAGTCTGCTACATTTACTTTGCATTTTCACCACCACCTACTCTACCATTGCTATATACACTACACATTTCCGGGGCACACTTAATAATTAACATTATATTTAAAGGCATTAATCTGCTGAATTAATGCAAATTCTTTCCTTATTTTTGGATTTTTTTTTCCTTTGGTTATCCTGCTTGCCTAAGGATTAATATTAACTAGTGGTAACAGCTGCTGCTGATAGAAAGGACTACAGGGCCCCTGTTGTCTGAGGCTGATGTGGGCAATTTGTTTGAGTACACATGCCAAACAACAATGCAGCATGTCAGTCTATGTGACTGCTGTGGCTTCAAATGACAAGGGAATCCCTGGGGCAGTAGTAAACCATAACGTCTTTTAATTACCAATTCAGGGCTTAATAAGCTGCAAATTGCATTGCCATTTGCTGTCTCAGACCACACACGTACAGAGATCACCAATAAAAGGTGCTCAACAGTATAATTTCTGTCTGGGTTATAACTAGCATATTAATAAGCCAGTTTCATACCATCCATCACCTACCAGGTATTCTTTAGCTGCAGGTTTACTAGTCTGGAAGGGAAGAATTTTCATGGAAATGCACACAACATGCATGCATGCACACAAACAAACACACACACTTTAGATTTCAGCTACTTTTGGCTCAACTGCGACAGCTGCATTATCAACAGTCATGTATCAGGGATTTAAGACTTTAGTACATACACAGACTGGTTTCTGGAGTGAACCTATTGATATGAGATAACCTGTTAAAGTCAGACTGGTTACCGATTCATAACATATGTGTAAATACAATTAAAAATAAGTGCATGTCAATGCAATAAAGCATTTAAGACTGAAATTCATGAGCAGTACTACGGATTATTCATCACAAACATGGCCAACACCTACTCCTAAAGAGAAAGAAGAAAGTCTTCAGCTAAATACTCGACATGACAAAAACAAAAAAAAAAAAAAATGGAAATATCTAATCCACTGGAGCAAAGACAGGGCGCCTGTCTGTGATACTGGTGACTTAACATCAATTAACTGGGAAGCCAGAGGGTTAAGAGGGAAGGTAGGCTTAAGCAGCTGGCAGCCATCTTCCTAACGACAGGGAAGGGATAGGGTTCATCTACAGATATGTCCGTCTCTATCTCTGATACAGCACAATGCTTCAGATTATATAAGGAGCTTTGTGCGACCCTTTGCACTGCACGCAAACTGACGTGTAAGCAAAAGTTTGGAACAACACAGCATGTCAGCCTCCCGGCAAATGTACAGCATAACCAGTAGCATTAAAGGCCTTAGTTAGACCTTACTGTGTCTGGACAATTCACAGCCTACATCCCAGCTCAAAAGAATCATTTCCTTTGCTCCCTTGACACCTCTGACAGAACACACTGTAGAGAAATTAAAAAATCTGCCAACTCATTACATTCCCAGAACACATGTTTACAATTACTTCCCTCTTTCCTCCAGCATTTGCTATCTACCAGAGGAAAAAACTTTCTCTGAAGTCTGCTCAGGGAATAAAAATATTTCTGCAAACACTTCCAATCAAAAATCCTACACCTTCTGGACTTTGTTGCATACTTGGGAGCCACACAGATGACTTTCCTTTGTTCCTAGACATACTGCCTTTCAAGTATCTCTTGCCTTGCAGCTTGGAGATTTTATCACTTACCTCAGTCAAACAACCCCCTTCCTGAAGTTTAGTGGGAGTGGGTATCCCTAGCAAGGAGGCATTCTGGCAATAAAGACACTTCTATTAGGGCTTAATCTCCTTGTGGCTGAGGTGATAACCCATATATATATATATATATATATATATATATATATATATATATATATATATATATATATATAGATCCTTTACTAACCGGTTAAACAAAATGGGCCTAAACACAGGACAATTTTTATACATGACCCAGGCTGAATGGCAACAACAACATACACAGATACATCCATGAACAAGAACAGATTATATAAACACTCAGTAGTGAAACAGATACATACATAATTGTTAGCTCAACATTCCTTTTACCCAAACAAGTATAAACTGCCTAATAAATCTGAATAAGAAATATGTTCACTGAGAAATCATACCTATAGTCTTCCATGCATTATGCATGTGGCCGCTTCCACACACTTACTGCTGAAGGTTACCATCACCAGCTTGGGATTGCCAAGTCAAATGTCCCCAGTCCCAGACATTTCAGTGCCATGCAATTTCTACTTGCATGTTGGCAATCAAATGGCTACAAGCTACCTCCCTCTTCCTCAGGGTGGGCAAGTCAGCATCTGCTGTTCATTCCCAACATCACCAGTCCAACACTTCCAGTGTCTCAACTGCTGTTCAAACCCATGTTACAGTCAGAACTTTATCCCTCTATGCCACACACCTGGGTCTCCTTAATTCATTTTATAATGCGCTGATTCAGTAGAGGCTGCAAGACACAGATTTCTCGTTACAGCCTGCCCATGTACTATTAGATTTCAGATTTCCTGTCTCCCAGTGAAAATCCAAGGTCTCCCTAATCATTATACTACTTTTTTTAATTGCATCAGGCATTCTAATTTAAAATTTATGTCACTGTCTGACTGAAACATCTCATTCTGCTGATGTTAATGTTTGCTATTCTGAAGCCTCATGTTAAAATTCCTAAGGTCTTCTTTTCCCTGACACTCACTGAGAAAAAGGTTTACACATAGTAAATAATTGTGCAAAGCTTTTGAAAACCAGAACATATTTATATAATATTGCTCAAAGAGCAGCAAATGCATATCGAATTACTTCACATGTATGCATCAGGTTGCTAAAGCCCTGTAATTTGTTCCAAACACTACTTGCATACTCCAGTAGATTAATTTAGTTTGAACTAGTCTACCTAGTTCTGATTTCACAGAGGAATCTCTTTATACCTGTTCTCTTTGATGCATAAACAGGTTATGGTACAAACAAACTCCAAAGTCACTAAATGGACAGCATACCTTAATAATTCCCCTTCAATTTTTGTAGCTGTTCATAGGTAGACACCTGTAGGCACGATGACCAGAAGACCATTAAGGAGCTTAGCGCAATTTCCCAAGTGTCACACACCAAGGAAACTCTACCCTTGGCACAAAAAAGAAGGCTCGTTAACAAGTCAGACCATTAGTGTTCTGTAATAACTGCTAGAATTGTGATACTTCTTAAGGATAATAAATGCCCTTCATCCATTTTTAATACTAATTTAAGTCTCAAGTTAATTTTGTTACTCGATGTATTGTGTTTTGAAAGGTCTCACACTATTTAAGGCTAACTTGATTTAACAGCATCAGCATCTGATTAAGTAATTATGGCCACTTTGTAAAAATAGTTCTTCTTTAGGCTTTTCCCAGTTAGGGGTCGACATAGCGGAACTCCGGTCCGCTAATGACTGGCAGTAGATTTTTACGGTGCTGTGGTGCCAGCTCAATGCCCAACCTTCAACAAAGGCACGCCCATTCATGCATGTCTTTCGAACTTCAATCGACCGCGGGGAGGACATGCAGACTTCACACAGAAGGCACTCCAGTCAAGAATCGAATGGGAGAACCTCTTGCTCCTGTTCGATAGTGAAAATAAAGAAAAAGATATGTCCCTAAAACCAACTTGAGAAACAGCCAAGTCCACCTTTTGTTTAAGCTATAATTACTATTTTTTGTCCTCTACTACCTCTGCTTGAGAAGTCATAGAATCAGTTTATAATAAAGGGATTTTTTAAATTTCATAATGAGCTGCTGTATTAAAAGGTTATGATATCAAAGGTGCTGGAGGAAAAAATATACTCCATACACTTGTAACTTAGCATCAAATGCTTTTATGGTGACAACAAAATGAAAAAAAAAATTGATTCCACATTAGAGACAACCTGCCACTTTTATAGGCACGATGACGACTTTCTACATCATAATTCACTTCATTGATATTCAGTGTTAAACTCTTAGCCTAGAGGGTTTCTCTCTATTTATAAGTGAGTCACATATCTTTGAATGTATTACTGCTCAGTATCTGAGTTGTTTGGCTTCTGCTACATACCTACAATCAGCTGCATTACTAGCTGAGTTAAGTACAAACTTACAGTGTCAAAGATTGTACTGCATTTCATTTTTCTGTCTATTTAATTGTTTCATTGAATATTGTGTTTGTGTCTCTCTGTAGTTATTTATTTTATTTATTTATTTTATTTTATTTTATTTATTTTACATTTGTTGACCGGGCTAGTCTAGCTGGACATATATCCGTTTACAGTAGAGGCCCGGGGAGAAAACCTCCAGTATGGATAAAAATTACAGTGATTTATAACAATTATCTTAATAGATTTATACAAGGTACAAGAGAGGATATCTATAACATTTTATAAAAAAATATTAAGTCAGTTTACAATAAAAACAAGAACTATATACTAAAGTTATTAAGAAATATAGGCATCCCTTAGGGTTCAACTCTCAACTCCAGCAAGCTTCAGGTAGGGCCAGTAAGGGGACAGGAAGGAAAAATAATAAGGTGTATTGAGACATACTTTCAATCGGGATTGGTACAGGGACATAGCCATTGAGAAGTAAGGTGTGCTTTGATTTGTCTTTTGAACAGAGAGGTGGACTGAAGAGTAGCTATTTCTTGAGGGATTAGATTCCAGTGTTTCCCTATCGAATTTGAAAATAGTGCATCACCAGCTTTATTATGTGATTTAGTTATGGATACTAGAAACTTGTTGGCAGAATGAAGTGTGTTTAGGTTCTTATATGGAGAAATAAGTCTAGCCAGGCTTGGAGTATTTTCAGGGAAGTGAAGGGTTTTATGAATTATAAGTAGTTGTTGGTAAAGTAGGTGGTTATTTAGTTCTAGCCAATTTAGTTGTTTCAGGTTATAACAATGGTGAGTTCTAAGGGGAGTTGCATTAATGAATCTAGCTATACTGTTATAACAGGTTGAGAGTTTATTGATGTTATTTTTAGATAGTGTGGTATAAATAGTCGAAGCATAAAAAAGGGTGGAGAGCAGGTGGGTCTGAGCAATGGTTTTTCGAGCCGCTGGGGTAAGGAAAGGTTTAATTCTATAGAGTGTCCCAATTTTTTTATTAACAGCTTTAATAGTACTATTTATTTGTTCATCAAAGTTAAGATGGTTGTCAATGGTTACCCCTAATAGCCGAGTGGTATTGTCAGGGTTAATGCAGGTGGAATTATTTGAGGTGATAGTAAAGAGAGGTGTAGGAGATTTGTTAGTAGGAGTAAAGAGAAGAAGCTTTGTTTTTTTGGGATTAAGGAGGAGGCAATGCTGCATAAACCATTTTTCAACGTTATGAAAGGTTGTTTGGGTGATGGACTGGACAGAGGGAGTATTTATGGCAGAGCAGATCAATGTCGAGTCATCTGCATATTGGATGCAGGTTGCTTGTGGTACGTTCAAATATAGGTCATTAATAAATACTGAGAAAAGAAGGGGTCCAAGGATAGATCCCTGTGGAACACCAACATTTACTGGGAGTAAAGATGAAAGGTTGTTTTCCCATAGAACTGCTTGTTGCCTGTTTTCCAGATAGCTTCTAAACCACTGTAAAGTATGAGAGCTTAAGGAGAGGTTGTTAAGTTTATCAAGGAGTATGTTGTGGTTAACCATATCAAAAGCTTTTGATAGATCTATAAATAGAGCAGATGAGAGAAGGTTACTGTTTCTATTTTTATTTATGGAGTCAGCAAAGGACAGAAGGGCAGTTGTAGTACTGTGATGGGGCCTGAAACCATGTTGACAGTCAGCTAGAAGGTTGTTTTGAAGAAGGTAGTTAAGAAATTGTTTGTGTATACACCTTTCCATTATCTTAGCTAATGGGGACAGTAAGGCAATAGGACGATAATTGGATAATTCAGAAGAAGGGCCCCCTTTATGAAGGGGAATTATATGAGATATCTTCCAAACTAAGGGATTTTCCTTTCTGAGATGGTTCTATTTATTAGAATAGATATTGGGTGATAGATAGCTTTTGCAGCAATTTGTAAGTATTCAGAAGGGAGTTGGTCAGCTGATGGGGTGCATGGTTTTAGTTTTAAGAGAAGCTTATATATGATAGAAGAAGATACAGGTTGGATTTGAAAGACATTAGTAGAGGCTGGCGAGGTATCATGTGAGGATGCAGTAGGTGTTGGTAGTGAGTTTGCTAGTGTTAGAATGGCTTCTGTAAAGTAGTTATTAAAGGCATCTGGGATCAGAGTAGAGGTATTAGTGTTAAATCCTGAGGGGGTAGGAGTAGTAGAATGCCCTGGTTTAAGAAGGTTATTTATACCTGACCAAAATTTTTGAGGGGTATTTTGTGTAGTTTGTTGAAGGTGAAGATAAAATTCCTTTTTGTCTCTAAGAGTGTCTTTCTTGGTAGTATTTCTTAATTGTTTGTAGAGGAGATGGTCAGATGGGGATTTGGTAGCTTTCCATTTGGCCCAGGTTTTATTTCTAAGGATCATTTTTTCTTTTGTTTGCTTAGTTAGCCAAGGGGCAGTTTTGGCTCTTATCCTAGTAGAGTGGAATGGAGCATGATAGTCAAGGATTTGCAGAAATTTTGTGTTAAAATAGGTAACTGCTTCATTAAGTTTGAGGTGTGATAAAGGTGACCAGTCACATGCTTGTAATTCAGTAAGGAAGTTATCAGGGTTGAAAAATCTTTTGAGCGGCATCTTTTAAGTTTATGTATATTAGGAATATTCAGTTTTTGTCTGATCACATATGTAAGTGTGTGATCACTAATACTATCAGGAAGTGTACCTGGAGTATAGTAACTGTGGGCGTTATTAATTAGAATCCAATCCAGAATTGTTTCTTTCTTATTTGGTTTATGTGTTCTAGTTGTAGTTGTTATTAATTGAGAGTAACCATGGAGATTAATATGGTTAGTAGGTTTCTGGGCTGCACAGGTTTTCCAATCAATGTTGAAATCACCAAGTATTATGGTTTCTTGCACCATTTATTTATTTTTATTTATTTATTTACTTTATTTTTCTATTTAATTGTTTCATAGAATACTGTGGTCTCTCTCTGTCTGTGCAGCTAGTTTCCCGCCCGCCATCCCTGTTCTTGTTTTTTATTAATCTTGGCGGCTTTGGAATTGCCCGCCCCTCCTGTAAATTTGTGTTTGAACACTCCTCCTGGGTCTAAATCATTTGCTCACTCAACAGAGTACAGTAAGATCATATTTTGACTTCAGACACTCCTACCAGTCCCATCTGTTCAGCTCTATTCCAGTTTAGTGTCACTAGTTCACTCTACCTAATAGAGAGAGAACATTTGTGAAGGGCAAGCCACTTAGGTCCTTAATTTTGAATTATCTTCTGTTTCTCCTTTCTCCCTTTCTACTTTCCAAAAAAAAAAATTCTAAGCTTGTTTCCTGCCTTTCCTGTGACTAGTCTAGTCCAGATACAGATTTGCTATAACCAGGACTGTTTGTAAGCTTCTGAGCCCCCAAAGCCTTTCTATGTTGGAGGGAAGCCTTCTAACTTATCAGTGGGACTGGTAAGCACTAGGTAGCCTATCTACCACAAAAGTGGTTTCTGGCCCAGAAATTGTAGTTTATTGGCTGTTTGGGCAGTTTTTCCATCTCTTTCAACCTTCTGGATTAAAAGCCCGCATCTGCTCTTGTTTCCCACCTTTCCTGTAACTAGTCTAGTCCAGATACAGATTTGCTGTATCCAGGACTGCTTGTAAGCTTCTAAGCCGCCCAAGCCTTTCTGTGTTGCAGGGAAGCCTTCTAGCTTATCAGTGGGAGTGGTAAGCGCTAGGTAGCCTATCTACCACAAGAGTGGTTTCTGGCCCAGAAATTGTAGTTTATTGGCTGTTTGGGCAGTTTTTCCATCTCTTTCAACCTTCTGGATTAAAAGCCCGCATCTGCTCTTGTTTCCCACCTTTCCTGTAACTAGTCTAGTCCAGATACAGATTTGCTGTATCCAGGACTGCTTGTAAGCTTCTAAGCCGCCCAAGCCTTTCTGTGTTGCAGGGAAGCCTTCTAGCTTATCAGTGGGAGTGGTAAGCGCTAGGTAGCCTATCTACCACAAGAGTGGTTTCTGGCCCAGAAATTGTAGTTTATTGGCTGTTTGGGCAGTTTTTCCATCTCTTTCAACTTTCTGGTTTAAAAGCCCACATTTGCGCTTGTTTCCCACCTTTCCTGTAACTAGTCTGGTCCAGATACATATTTGCTGTATCCAGGACTGCTTGTAAGTTCTTGAGCCCCCCAAGCCTTTCTTTGTTGGAGGGAAGCATTCTAGCTTATCAGTGGGAGAGATAAGCTCTAGGTAGCCTACCACAAGATCCAGGTACAGATTCTTAGTTTTAGCACTTGAATTTGCTTATTCGTGCTCAGCACTCGTTCAGAACTTGTTAGCACTAAATAAGCTAAAAATTACTGCAGCACTCAAACTTCCTCTTTATCTAGAGGAAAAAAGTTATTGTACTTACTTTCCTCACTTGCTTAGAGAAAACAGCTCTTATACTCACTTTCCTCATTTGTGTAGAGGAAAGTAGTTTTTTATTCAGGCATGTCCAAGGGTCAGCTCCCAGTGTTCACTCCTGTCTATCTGATGATTCTGGGCATCTTGGGGCAATGTAGCAATTGCCTCATGTACACAGACAACCCTCTCCTCCTACCACCCAACACCACAACCTGTGAGAGATGCACTTATCTAGCCAAACTGGAGGTAAAGCTCTCTCCAACCAAGACTGAACTTAACAGTCAAGAGGAGAAGGTAAACACTTGCACCACACCACACTCATCACACAGTCCCACTAAACATACACCACCAAAATCCACACATAGAAACAAAAAACATTTGCGAAGGCTCTCAATAATAATCTGCTCAAGCAATAGAGACCTCTAAAGCAGAAACGCAAGCAACCTCCACCCCCAACACAACCCAAATGACAAATAGCCCACAGACTCAGTGTGCCACTCAACCACAGCTCATAAGGCAAAACAACGTACCCAACATACTAGTCAAAGGTGACTCTAGGATCCGCCACATAACCCACGCACTCAGGTCACTCCACAAGTACAAGTCATTGTCCATGTTGGTGTGAATGACCTGAGACGTACCTCCCTGGACTACATGAAAAGAGACACAGAAGAGCTCTCCGATCTTATAGCCCAGGCAGGTATGACCCTAGCCCCGAGTAGGATCCTGCCATTGCTCAGAATGATACAGCAGTACAAGGGCAAAATGATTGACTTCAACAATTGGCTAAGCTTCTGGTGTCATTCTAAGGGGATCCAGTATCTGTTTGCCTGGGACGACATGGTCGACAGACCATGAAGCTTTGCCAGAGATGGCCTGCACCTGTCACCCCTGGGATTCCAGATACTGGCTAAGGCTCTTGCTTCCCCTATAGTGCCTTTTTAGGCAAGGTTCAAATGACAAATTCACCACCGTAATAGGAACAGGCAAGCAAAAACTGAGGGTAATGCTACTCAGTCCTGGAAGTCTAAATCTCAAAATGCACTCCCTCGAGGCACTCCTTAAAATGGAGAACATCGTTATCTGTGCAGAGACCTGGTTCAAGGCTCCAGAGAGCACCCCTGCATTGCCAGGCTATAACTCATACCAAACCTTTCGGCCACCTAACCTGGACGGGAACACCAAAGGTGGAGGTGTGTCCATATTCATTAAGGATATCCACACCTCCAGGCTAGTTGCTCAGCATAATGCATCCGAGGTTATCCAAGTGCAACTAACTCTGGGCAAAACTTCAATCCAAATTGTAGCTTGCTACAGATCCCCCAACATGCCCCAGGATTCCAACTCCTCTTTTCTTGATATACTGGAAAACATTAGGGTTCAACCAAACACCCTAATAACAGGCGATTTCAACTACCCCACCATTAACTGAGAAAACTACTCATTTACCTACTCCTTTGCTCAACGCTTTTTGGAATTCATAAATTCTAATGCCCTGGATCAACTTATCCACACCCTCACCAGGGGCAACAATATCCCAGACCTAGTCATTACCAACATGAGTGACCGGTTTTCCACACCTGAAGTCAACTCCTTGTTGGTCAGATCCAAACATAAGCTAATCACCCTAGATAGCCACATCCTGCCCTCAGCCCCCATTAAGGAAATCATGGTAAAAAATTTCTCTCCAAAGCAAACTTCATGCTTCTTAAGACAGAAGTGGCGAACTTCATGACATCCATGCACATGGACAATACAGTTATGACTGCTGAATCCTACACAGATGCACTCTATAAGCACTTACACGAGTGCATGGATCGTGTTACCCCAAACAGAATCAAGATGCTATCCTCAAAAAAAGGAAGTCAGTCTGGTGGTCCCATGCCATAAACAAACTCTACAACAGAAGGAAGAAACTGTTGCAAAAGAGAGTAAAATCCCATGAGTGGAGGAGTTCCCTGGTCAGCCTCAGTAAGAAGCTGAGATGCTTTATAAGATCCTCCAAAGCTTGCTATGAAAACAAAATCGCCACTGATTCTAGGGACAACCACAAAGCACTCTATAGCTATGGCAAGAATCTCAATGGCAACACCCAGATCTGCTCTGAGTTATAGCACAACGGCATGAAAATTACAGAACGAACTGATATTGCCAACATCCTGGCAGACAGGTTCAGTGCTAACTTTACCCCCCTCTCACCCCATAAAGGGCCCATAACTATACAGGAAGAATGCAGAGTCCCCGTAATCACAACTACGCAGGTAAAAGCTGCACTCTCTAAAGCCAAAAACACAGCATCCATGGGACTGGACAACATCTCAGGCTGCGTTTTACATGAACTTCAGAATAAACTGGCTCCCCACCTAAGCCCCATGTTCAATCATAGTTTCACATCAGGCTTTGTGCCCACTGAATGGCACACAGCAAGTGTTATCCCACTCCACAAAGGGGGAGCCACCACTGATCCAGGGAACTATCGCCCTATTAGCCTGATGAGCCTGGTCTGTAAGGCCATGGAACGTATCATCGTGGAACTCATAAACAAAGACATTGGTAACCTCCAAACTCAGGACCCTACCCAGTTCAGGTTTGTGAAAGGCAGATCATGCCTCCTGAACCTGACTGACTTCTTTGAGGCAGTCACCAAAGCTGTAGACGAGGGTAAGGTGGTTCACACAGCTTATCTTGACCTCGCCAAGGCTTTCGACACCATCCCCCACTCTGGAATTATAGCTAAACTCACTAAACTAGGCATAAATCCCTATGTCACAAGATGGGTTGCCAAATGGCTCACTGACAGAACCCACGCTGTAAAAGTTGCAGACTCCAAATCTGACTTCAAACCAGTGACAAGTGGAGTACCACAGGGTTCAGTCCTGGGACCTCTCCTGTTTGCTATCTACTTCTTTGAAGTACAGGCCAACAAAGAAGGCCTTTGGCTCACAAAGTTCGAAGATGACTGCAAACTAGATGCCATAGTTGAGTCCCCAAATGATGTGGACATCCTACAGAAGGATCTCATTGAGACAGATGCCTGATGTCAGAGCCATGGCCTCAAACTCAATGCCAAAAAGTGCATTGTCATCCCCTTTGGTAAAAACTCTGTACTCATGAACTACCACATAGGCGGCAGTCTACTTAACACCGCATGTGTGATAAGAGACCTGGGGACCCAGGTGGACAGTAGTCTCTCCTTTGATAATCACATCACCACAATAGTCAGGAAATCCTGTTACGTGGCACACCTCATCACAAAAGGGCTCTCACCTAGGAAAAAAAGAGGTCATCGTTCCCCTCTACTCGGCACTCATTAGACCCAATATAGAGTACAATGTCCCTTTTGGAATGTACCTCACAAGACATCTGCAGCAGCTGGAAAGGCCACAGAAGTACCTCACAAAGAGGATTACTGGCCTGAAAGAGATGCCCTACACTGACAGTCTCAAAAAACTCCAGCTTTACTTCATAGCATATCGCCTACTCCGAGGTGATCTCTGCCTAACATATAAAGCTATGTCAAACCCAGAGCTGTAGGACATGCTACACCTAAAGAAATCCCAATCCCGCCGAGCTACACACTCTAGGGACTTAAACTTTGTCACCACAATAAAAAGGACATGCTGGAGGGATCGATTCCTGTCCCAGAGACTTCCCATACTCTGGAACAAGCTACCCATCTATGTCAAGCAAAGTTTCTCACTAGCACTCTTCAAGAAAAATCTTGATAAGTGAATGTGAAATAGGAAATCCACCCCGGGGATCACTTCTGTGGCTCTGCTCGACAAGGACACAGGAAAATAACTTTCTTGGGTGGCGTAAGCCAGGGAACCTTGTTGGCTAGGCTTATTTAGGCCCTTGGGCAGATAGCCTAGTACCTACCTATGAAACAGTTCACATGCATATCAACTATTAGATGATTCAGCAATTTGCCAATACAACTAAGACATATAGGCCAAAAGTTTTTGATTTCCCATTTAACAACATTCCCTTTTGTTCACAGGTTTAGATGAGAAACTTACTACAGTCCTTCAAAGACACCTGACTGCTGCAACCCCGTGTTGATATTTTCTACCTCCTGCCTGTACAATCCATTACGTTGCATGTAGATTTTTTCTTTAGTAACTTCCACCTCTGTAAAATCCTAGCATGTATAAATGTAACTACTGCATGTGCATAAATGTAAACAGAAATGTAACTAATCTGTGTTTAACTGGAACTAAGTATAATGCAATGTACAGAAATGGAGCTTTTCTGCCCGGGCCTTCGCTGAAAATGTGCAAAACCCAGTCAGACTTTCCCAGTAAACAAAGGCAAATAAATAAATATCACAAGTATTTCGGGAAGGAACTTGACAACCGATTTGTTATGATTTTAAGGGGAAGTTTATTCCATAATCACAGAAGGTATTGTGCAATTTATCTATCATTTTTATGCTATTGATATTAAGTTTTAATATTAGGTTCCCTGATTTAGTGTTAGTTCCCTAACAGTGTGCTCTTCAAGCAGTGGTCACCTCTAAGTACCCTACAAGAAACAAAAACGTAACGACAATTTCTAAATCTTTTCTAAATAGTTCAAGTTTTCCAGTCTAATGAATATCCTAGCAAGGAATCACCTTTTCAAGTTGTTTCAAGGTGGCTTGTACTAAGTCTACATCAATGTATTCAATACCATCTTGGATCAGCACGGTATAAGGTGATTCAGCAATCTCCCTACAGTAAATAGACAAGACCTTTAGAGTAAGCTCACCTAACAATATACTAGGATTTTCTTTGGCTTTAGTAAAGCACATGGGCAAAAACATAACTGTTCATCTTCTTTTGTCCCTTAGTTTATAATGATGGTGTCATTTGTTTTTTTTTTTTTTTTTTTGCTCCTTGGTAATATGGCTGAAAGCCAATCCTCAGTTACACATGATGAGAAGTGCATCAGAAATTTCATTTAAATAATAACACAATACCATTATATGTGATGTCATCTGGTCCTGGCCTGCCACCAGGTCTAAGACAGGCAATGGCCTGAAAAAGATTTTATAAAAGTGGGTCGGGTGGTGGTGAGGGGAGGAGCACAGAGAGATTCTGGCAGAGTGCCTATGCTTCATCATTTACTCCTTAAAATTATGAGTTCAGGTGTTTATTGATCTGTGTTTTCTCTGAACTCAGTGAATAAAGGGGAAAAGCAAATGCTTGACAAAAACAGGCATTTGCCTTCTATCTGAGTAATGGTGACCACAGGGGAATAGAAGAGAATGTTTGGGGGGTGGTTACCACCCTCCACAAAAACATGTATTTGGACAAATATCCATGTGTGATCTGATTGCAATTTTTTGTTGTATTTGAGGTAGAATTTTTATATTTTCTTGGGTGATCTCCCAAATTAATGAATTTTGATCACTTAGTCAGTATTTATATTGCAAGTGGAATTAGGCTGAGGGGATTGGTAACCATAGTGGAAAGACAAAACAGAAGAAAGGAAATGAACATTTTTACAGCCAGTTATGACCAGTTTAGTATCCATACCACTTTACAGGTATGACTTAGAGGCTTCCTTTTGGTTAAAACTTGTCCAGAACCAAGAATGATTTTTATTTCAAGTACGGGTCAACAGTGGATAAGTCATGCCAGTATAAAGTTATGTAAAAATCTGACACAGGGGAAGTGGGTTAGTGTAACTATGTGCAGAAGGGGAGGGTGGGGGTGGGAGGCAAACCACAGCTGCAGTTCTCTCAAAACGAAGCCAATTTGCTACTGGTGAGGCACACAATGACACCAAAAAAAAAAAGCAGCATCTCGTTCTAGTTCTTCATCTTAAAATAAAGTCAAACCAGATTTATAAAGACAAGTGGTGGGCTTATCTCAAGCTCCTCTCAGTACTCACCCCTGTTTCTTAGCATGTCATTGAACCTACTTTATTCAGAATGGATGTTGCATTGTAGTGCTCCTGTTTCACACTGTACAATGTTTTCCCTCAGTCTATTTCATTAATATATGAAGCCTAATCTGCTCATCACCACCACCATTACGCTGTTAATAAAAGCACTAATCATACTTTATAATAAACTTCCTACATGTTATATTTTTAACGATTTATTGTTTTTTCATTCATGTTCATAAATATTTTTAGGTACTGTTCCAGAAGACCCGATGAAGTGTAGAAGCACAATCCAGCTCTGAACTGATGCCACTCTGCTTTTTATGCTCCAATGACAAGTGAATGCTCAGCACTTTAAGACACTTACCACTGTTTTTTTTCTCACAAGCAAAGGCCTTACTACATAACAGAAAGCAAGCAGGCTGATACAATGAATTTGTCAATACAACATATCCATAGACTGCAGACCCAGGTCAGGCTACAGTGCTACGTAAAAGCAGGCAATGCTGGCCAAGTGACTGTAGTAAAAAAATGCCTGTTTGACCTATGCTCCACAGGTACAAAAGATGTAATTTATTACAGTAAAACCAAAGATGGCACCATACATCAAGAGTATGGAGCAGTCACTGACCCCACTACTGAATTATATGCAAAGAAACAATTGAACTATGTTAATGAAACCTTGACAACAACTTTAGGAGGAAACAGGGATTGGTCTTTACAGAGGGAAATGACTGCTACAACATAAAAGATTGGCTGTTCATAAAAGCTATGAGTTTCATGTTTCTTTTGGATGAAGTAAAGCTACCACTGCTCTTCTGTGAAGAAAAGTTAAGGCATGGAAACAGAGGTGGAAAAAAGGGGGGAATTGAAATTCTCTGAATCTAAACTTAATATTACAGGAAGGGCTGGGCTTCAGACAGAGTCTCAGGAGGAGGACACTGTCTCAGTGAACTATTATGTTAATCTATGCTGGACCAAATTCTTCTGTTACCTAGATCATTAAAGGCAGACAACACCTACCATGTATGTTAACAGAAAAATAATTCAGCACCATATCAAAGAATGTTTGAAGTAAGCCAGATCCACTGCCACAGAGGCATAATGCCACAACTAAGACCCAGGTGACCAGGGTTCAGTTACTGGCCTGGGCAATGGAGGAAATGGCCAGGAAGAGACAGCAATGATGAAATGGAGCTTGCTCTCCTCTCTCTGGGCAAGTAATGATGGGTGCATGGCCAGATTGCAAACAATACAGGGATTACCACAGGTATATATGCCTTCAAGGGGTGTGAAGTTTGAAGGGACATTACTTAAAGAGGTGAAAAACATACCCTTACATGAAAGCTCCCTTGTACCCCCTACTTCTTATATACTTATACTCTGACAGTGCACAAACTTGAAGAAAAGGAAAACCTCCTTAATCCCTAATGATCAATTATCTCACAGCAACAGTAACATAATATGTTCAATGAAATGTGACTTGACCAAAGCATCTGACAATTCATGGCTCAACAAAAACATAGTTTAGACATAATGACCTTCACCCACTTACCTACATTCCTTGCTTGCCATGTGCTCTACAGATGATATAAGTATGTGAACAAAGATGGAACTGACAGGGATAGGTGTAAAGGCATCAGTTACTACTATGATGTAAGGAATAAGTACACAAGTCTTTTAATCTGCTGTTACAATCCCAAGTACCCTAGGCAATGGAACAAAGGTTCTGATCCTGCCTACAACATTGATGACTGGTGTTCAGAGGTGAATGTAGAATGATGGAGCCTTGCCAGGACAGGATGACCCAGAGGCTGTAGCATCTCTTTCTTAAGGGTGGGTAGGGATAATAGACACACTTACAGTGTCTCCTGTTTGTAACCTGGGACTAACTGTGATGTGCTGAGTTAGTAAGGGGGGCAAACAGCATGGGATCTGTCTTGCGTCAGGCAATCTCTAGGACAGGGGTAAACAAAAGTTAAATGGGTAAAGGGATTTTACCTATGTGGCCTTGGCTTGACAGTTACATGAGTGATGACTCTGCATATCAACATGTACAACCTCAAGATTTCTGGCAGGCAGCTATGTTCACCTGGTGGTCTGTAGATACAATTCCTACCATCCATGATGACAGTGCTGTGTATGCAAACATCCATAATCTCTCTCCTGTATAAGAAAGTTGGTGACCAGCCAATTATTGTGACCCCACCTTTCCAGCATGAACCCTTCCCCACCCACAGGCTGATTTATCTGACCAAGATTATCAGCTGTACATTTGACAGCTGGTAGACCAGATGTGGTTATTCACCTGACATTATAGTTTTTCTGACATGGTTCTTCCCACACCTGTACCAGCAGGATTTAAATAAAATTGCATGTCAGAATGAACTTTGATTACCTGCCTGAATACCTCCCAACCTCTTAATGCAAAAAATCTGTACAAAGCTTGACAAAATGGGGGTACAAATAGGGACAGATTTTAAATATTGCTCTTATAAACATAGAACGTTTGTACAGTAACAGGACTTGTTTTAATATACATTTTCTGACGGATTTGAAGTCTGAAACTCAAATGTATGTCAATATTTAGTGACTACAATCCTGAGATCACCCCAGTGATTTGCTAGGAAAAAAAGAGGAACAGGCCAAAAATATGAGCCAAAAATCTGGACATTCGGTGGAAATCTGTACAGGTGAGAGGTATCCATGTTATGTTCTCACTACACCTCATCCAGAAACATTCAGACATAATGACGTTTGTTTCTGAAATATTCACAGGGATGCTAAACAAAATGTCGCAAATCCCCTCCAGCAACATCTGAATGTAATATGGCGTGTTCAAAGAACATCTTGAGAGAGCTAGTGTGAATATGTTGCAGCAGGTTCTCACCAAAATCCCATCCATCAGGTTTCAAACATAATGGGGCATGTTCCAGAAACATGTTCATAGAAGGGCTAAGTAAACATGCCATACCAAGTCTCCACCATACCCCATCAAAAAGCATGCAGGCACAGTGCAGGAATACTAGACTTAAGGTGTGCGTCTGCTGAAACCAATTAAGTGGAAATAAGGGTGAGCCGCTGAAGGGATGGAGTTTATGGTATGAAATGACTGAACAATGGCTTCCTCTCCCATCAGGGGTAAGGGATGATGGGATCTATGGCAGTTGACTGGTTTCTGGTGGTCGCTGAAAGCACTGCAGTAGGGAACCATGTATTTTAGATTCTGCTACTGGAAATTACCAGAATGTATGCTGTACCATGGGGTAATATAAAAAGAAAGCCAATGTGGGCACTAGTGGAATGCCTTGAGGGGTAAACCAAGAAAAATTACTACAAGCAACTGATCTCAACATAATTTGCCAGTATCTTTTTTTTGCTTCTAATGACAGCTAGGAGTTATTTCTAACCCTTGTATTTTGTGTCAGAAGCAGTGATGCAAATAACCACAAGTGCATAAGAACATAGCTCTGCACTTTTTTTATAATGGGGAGTGGGTTCTACCACTTCTTTCTACTAGCATTAGTTATGAAACTCTCAGATCAGGAACTTAGTATCTTCCAAACCTGCGGCATTATATTATGAGCATCTGCTTACATTTTTATTAGAGTTGTGTAAAATCTTACCGTAACAGTAGATGCTCTTCTCTTCACGGCTGCCGTATTCGTTACATAAGGGTCTCCTGCTAAGGATAGCGCTACATCCGGCCTGTATATGCTCTTCTCTTCACTGCTGCCGTATTCGTTACATAAGGGTCTCCTGCTAAGGATAGCGCTACATCCGGCCAGTATATGCTCTTCTCTTCACTGCTGCCGTATTCGTTACATAAGGGTCTCCCGCTAAGGACAGCGCTACATCCAGCCAGTATATGCTCTTCTCTTCACTGCTGCCATATTCGTTACATAAGGGTCTCCTGCTAAGGACAGCGCTACATCCGGCCAGTATATGCTCTTCTCTTCACTGCTGCCATATTCGTTACATAAGGGTCTCCTGCTAAGGACAGCGCTACATCCGGCCAGTATATGCTCTTCTCTTCACTGCTGCCATATTCGTTACATAAGGGTCTCCTGCTAAGGACAGCGCTACATCCGGCCAGTATACAAAAGCCTTTAGATTTTCTAGGTACCAAATGTCATAATTATGCTCCCTGCACAAACACTCAGAACTTAACTGCCCCAGGAGAGAAGGAATACCCTCAGACTTGTCCAGAAGGAAAGAGGAAGAAGGGCCCCTTGGCCAGGAGGAAGACAAAGGCACATGGACAAGAGCTAGGAAACAGGGAAAGTACAGAGGGACTGAATACTGCTACAGTGAAGAGAAGAACATCTGCTGTTATGGTAACATTTTACATAACTGTACTATGTCCTTCCATATCAATGCTGCAGTATTCTTTACATTAGGGAGAGTACAAGAGCTAAGAAGAAAGCTAGGAGGAAAGCAGAGAACAGCCTCAACAAACTCATTCAAAATAGCCCTGGCAAAACCAGCCCTTGTCCTGGAAACAAGATCCGATTTATAATGTTTAGTGAAAGTATGAAGAGAAGACCAAGTAGCAGCCTCAAGGATGGAATTGGTGTCTAAACCCTTGAAAATGGCACCAGAGGAGGCAACTGCCTAATAGAATGTGCTTTTACACAGGATAAAAGACACTTGCTATGAAAGGAATAACAAAAAGAAATGGCCTTCGAAATCCAGGATTCATAGATTCATATGTTGGTACTAGGCTATTGGCCCTAGGGCCTATACAAGCCTAGCCATAGCAATTCCCTGGCTATTTCTTCCCACAGTATTTACTTCCCTGGACCCCTGTCTAGCAGGGCGACTGACATGATCCCCGGGGTGAATTTCCTATCTCCCATCCAATCATCAGGGTTCCTTTTGAAGAGGGCTAAAGAGGCTCTCTGCTTGACATGTATGGGCAGTCTATTCCAGAGTCTGGGGAGTCTCTGGGTCAGGAACCTATCCCTCCAGCATGTTTTGTTCATTGGGATGATAAGGTTTAGATCCCTGGAGCGTGTGTCTCTGAGGGATTGGGATTTCTTTAAGTGTAGCATGTCCAAGAGCTCTGGGTTTGACATGGCCTTGTAGTTTAAGCTGATATCGCCTCTGAGTAGACAATATGCGACAGAGTATAGGTGGAGTTTTTTTTAAACGGTCAGCATAGGGCATCTGCTTTAGGCCTGTGATTCTTTTAGTGAGGTATTTCTGTGGCCTTTCCAGTTGTTGCAGATGTCTTGAGAGGTACATACCAAACTGGGCATTGTATTCTATAATGGGTCTAATGAGGGATGAGTACAGTGGGACAATCACCTCCTTTTTTATGGATGAAAAGCCCTTAGTGATGAGGTGTGCCACATAGAAGGATTTCCTGACTGTTGTGGCAATGTGGTTATCAAAGGTGAGACCACTGTCCACCTGTGTCCCTAAGAGACAATTTGCTTGGAAACAGCCAAACCCAAACTCTTGGGATGAAAAGAAACAAAAATTGCTCAGACTTATGAACCACATTAATTTATCCAAATAATACCTCAGTTGTTTATGCAGATTCAAGGAGTGAAGGACCTTCTCACTAGCAGACTGTGGAGAAAGAAGAAAGGAAAGAATGTGAACAGTCTGATTCAGGGACAACTCATTAACCATCTTGGTTATAAATGAAGAATTAGTCTGAAGAGATACCGTGTGTCTGTGAAAAACTAACACAAAGAGGAATAGCCATGAGCACCCGAAGTTCAGACACTCTCTTGGATGAAGTGAGATATAACAGAACAGTCTTCCAACTACAATGTGGCAAGGAAGCTGAAGTAGCAGGTTCAAAAGGAAACCAAGTCAACTTTTCAAGTACAAAACTGAGGTTCCAAGAAGGCGGAATGGGCTTTCAAGGAGGTCTGATATGAAGGATACCTTTAAGAAATTGCTTGACCTCAAAACAAGAGACCAAAGGAGGATTTAAGGGCAGACAAGCAGAAGTTGCTGAAAAGTGAGCTTTAACTGAAGAATATGCCAACCTAGCATGGTGTAGGTTACACAAATAATAGAAAACTGGAGACAGAAAATCTCTTTTATTTGGATATGTATGATTTTCTGGTAGTGGCTGACCTCTTGCAAAACCCAGAGCACATCCTCAGAAAATAGGTGCTAAAAAGGAATCAAAATCCTATCACCCACAGTACTATTTGTATAGTGGACAGGTGAGGATGGATGAGACCCCTTGCCTTGTGTGAGAAGATCCACCTGGTGATGTACCTTGTGGTATTGGCTCCTGGTCAAGTAATAAAGAAGGTGAACCAATGCTGTCTGGCCAAAAGAGAGTTACCAGCAAGATTTTGAAAGAGTCCTGCCTTATTTTGTGCGAAACTTGAGACAACAAAGAAAGTGGGGAAAGGCATAAAAAAAATTCCCACCCAAAGAAAAGACAGGTTGTCCACTTTCCAAGCCAGTTCACTTGGTACTCTGGAACAGAAAAAAAAAATAAGTTGTCTGTTTAGGGGGGAGGCAAAAAGATTCACACCACGACTACCCCATGATGGATAATGTTCAGAAACACATCTCTGTGTGGCATCCATTTGTTAGCCTGTGTGTTGGACCTGTTAAGTGTGTCTGGCTCTTGATAGTGCTCTGAAGAAATGCAGACTGCCTGAAGAGTCACATGATTCTGGATAGCTAGATCCCATGTCTGAACAGCCAGTCTGCAAAGGAGATAGGACCTCGTGCCCCCTGGTTGCTGATGTACCATATCAAAGTGGTATTGTCTATAAAGCTTTGAGGGGGCTTGGCTGGAAAGGGGGATGAACAGCTTGCAGAGTCAGAAGCAGAGCTCACATGTTGATATGATCTAACCTCTGATGAGAAGACCAGAGATCCTGGACCTCTAGAGGGCTACAAGAGGCCCCCCGCCCCAAGCCTGAGGCATCCATGTACAGTTCTTGAGATGGAATTGGAGCTTGGAGGGGAAGCTCTGGACTGAGAGAGAGAAATGTTGAATCCACCACTGAAACTTGAGTTTAAGATAAGGAGGAAGAGGAACAGGAGACCCACAGGATGGCAAGGCTGAAGCCACACTGATATGAGGTACCACTGCAGCTTTCCTCATATGCAGTTTGGAGAGAGGAAGCATGATAATAGTGGAGGGCATAAACTCCAGAACCCGTGGAAACTCCCTGGCTGTATGAGAGTATAAGAAGAAGGGACTGGAAAAAGGCTGTCAGAAACAAAACATTTGGAGCAGGAAGAGAAGCCAACATGGGAAAAGTCTAAAGATGGCACCCCAGGAAAATATGATCTTGGGAGGGTGTCAGAACTATTTTCTTGAGATTTATGGTAAACTCCAAACTTTGCAAAAGACACGTTGTAAAGTGGAGATCCCACAACGGACTGGTGGGACAAGGAGCCAGAATGAGTAGGTTGTCCAGACAGGCGAACATCTGTATCCTTCGAAGTCTGCAAAAGGTAATGACAGGAGCAAAGCATTTGGTGAATACCCTTGGGGCAGCAGAAAGGCCAAAGGGTAAAGCAAAGAAATGAAAATGAGAGGAAGTAACAGAAGAAAGTAAACATTTCCTGAACACAGACTGAATGCAGATGTGAAGGTTGGCATCCGTAAGGTCCAGGGAAACCAAGAAGGCCTGCAAAAGAAGAACAGGAAACAAGGTCTGGAGAGACAGCATTCAGAAAGAAGGGGCCTTGAGAAAGGTGCTAAGCACAGAAAAATCCAGAGTGGATCTTTAAGTACCCCCCCTACTGAGGAACCAAAAATTGGGATAGTGGAACAGGCAGAATGGTGCCCTGATCCAGGAGGGACTGCAAAACATCTGGAAAATAAGGAAGCTGTTCCCAAGGAGATTGTGAAATGCCCAAGAGGGAGGGAAGGTATTTCCACATAAAGAAATACCCCTGATGAATGAAAGACAGCAAACAGGGATCCAAGGTGATCTGATATCAATTTGGAAGGGACAGAGAAAGGCAGAGAGACAGGGGAACCTGGCCAAGGGGAAGAGGAGGCCAAATATCAAAGGGAGACAGGCTTGTGCTGAAAGGAAGGCTTCTGAGGTGAAGGAGTCTAAGTGGATCTTTCAAGGAGGACTATGTCTAGGTCCCTTCTTACCCTTGGGAGGTGGGAGATTCTGTCTGCAGACAAAGACAGACTTAGAAGGGTAATTCCTCTGGAATTATCGATAGGAGAGACAAAAATATGTTTGAGCTCTTGCAAAGCCTTTCGCTTATCCTAAAGGGACTTAAACAGGTCAGCAGGAGCTGTCCAAAAGATATTTTTATTATCCAATGGGGCATTCAAAAGCTTGGCTTTAATATCATCAGGTAAAGCCTGTAGTCGTAGCCAAAAATAATGCCTTATTACAGAACCAAAATTAGCAACCCTGGAAGAGGCATCTGTAGCATCATAGCTGCATTTTATGGAGTGACGAACAACATGGAAAGCTTGATACAAGGAGGGAAATAGCTGAGGTCTTCCCATCAGAATCAGGAAGGTTAGAGACCACTGAAGCTACTTGAGAAAGGAGGGCCAAAACATACTAGTCATGTGGGTTTGGCAATTAATAGTCCTAAAAGACAATGTGGCAGCAGTATATACTTTTTTACCCAACCTCTCCATAGCTCAACTATCCTTATCTGAGAGAAGGAGCTTAGTAGATAGAAAGTGTTTAGAAGGCTTGACAGACCAGGCTTAAACCACTGAAGGATCAACAGAACAGCACTTATACAAAAATTTGCAATCTTCGAGCACCTTATAGAACCTGTCAGATTTCTTACAAGCTGGGGTTGAGAAAGGTGTTCAGAAAGGCTGCCAAAAAAGAAGGAACTGCAGACAGCTTAGGAGATTCCATTTATAGAAGCTGATACTATCTCTTCTGGATGTCAGAGACGTGGAAGTAATACCATTTGAAGTACTCCATCATGTGAGCAATAGTATCCTCAAAGGATAATTCTTCCAAGGGGGAGTCTGGCCTCAAAGAATCCTCTTCTTCAGAACTGCAGTTTAGAGGGGAAGGAATTTGCTAGGATTCCTACCCGGAATCCAGGTTCTCATCAGAGGAATCCAGTTCCCTAGGCCTCTTAACAGGGGTGGAAGACCAATAAGAAACAGAGACAGACACCCCTTGAGGTCATTAAAGCATTGAAAACACCCTGAGAAAAATCCTGCCTTTCACACTGGGGATCTTCAACAAAAGGGGTAATGTGTTTGTTTTTTTTTTTTCTTGAGCAGAATGTCCGCTCAAAAGACTTTTGGTGGCTTAGACCCTTAGTGAGATTTGATAATTGTAGTAGGAATCTCTTCCCGTACCAAAATCTGAGGAATCCCCCTTGGAAATAATCAGCCGAAGATCCCCCAACACCTGGAATGGATGTATCCAAAGCCTCTGAAGACATGCGAGAATTTGGATCCATGCAGGCTTCCAACAGGATCATTGGCAGACGAATTTGAGGCAAGCATCAGACAGTCTTCAGGGGCTTCACCAGCTTCTAGAAAGACGTCTAGGGGAGGCTGGACAGAAATTTGATCAGGTCTAGGCTTTTGGGCCTTCTCTTTGGCATACAGCTGACCCTCAGGATGGGAGGATTCATTCATAGCACCCTGGCCCAACAGCTTAAGTCATTGGTTTTCAAGGTATATGTATGAGGAAGATAAGTCACTGCAAAGGATCAAAAGGACACATGCTTGACAAATGGAGCACTGCATATCTTCATGGGAAGCACCAAAGCTAAAAGACACTGGTCATGACTGTCCTTACGGGAAATCTGCCTCCCGCACTGACAATTTCCATTCTTAGATGACATGAACACAAGTACAATACAATCAAGAAAAAAAAAGGTAGGGAAGAAACCCCAATGAGGCACTTATCTGAAAGTGACTTTGCAACTAAAACAGAAGAAAAGTATTCAGACTGACATTTGACAATGGCATTTGGACTGGCAGCAAAGTAAGTCTGAATGTTTGCATCCATATGTCACCTCTATGCCCTACACCTTGTACAGGGACCATACATGTGATGTACAGCACCTATAAAATGTAAAGGATTTGGTATACTTGCTGGATGTTGGGCTATTCTTGGCAGAATGATCCCTAATGTAAAGAATACTGCAACAATGATATGGAAGGAAGTCTTTCCATGACACCATTTCCCTAACTGGTAATGTTAGATTTCTTGTTTTTTTTTTTTTTGTACCTGCCAGTTACTATACTGGTTATACCAGTGAGAAGCAAGTAACATCTGGGAAATAGAAAATGTAGTGTGTTTTTTTTTTTTTTTTTTTGTAAGAGAGGAGGATACACATCTACCTTTTTTTTAAATAGATTATGATTTAAAATAAAGACTGCATAATAATTTGCTATTGAACTGTGTCTAAATATGCAACACACACCCTGATAAGAGTTTGACTTGAAACAATGAATACTTAGAGAATGTCTGTGATTCAACTGTTTTAAGGTGTCTTCACATTCAATCAACTTTAGTGTGAGAATATGTCTACCAAAATTTAGATTTTTTTTTTACTATTTGCTACTGGACTTCTATTTATTTGTATACCATCCATTGTTAAAAATGGGCATATTTGTCTTCTGTGTATAATATTCTTTGAACATTTTCTTGTATTATTGTACACATTGTCATTATGCCCAGCTCATGACTGTAAGGGGACTCAGGACCTGTCTACTTATCTTGATAAAGAAAAGTGCCTGCATAAACTCAAAACCAGGCAATCCTAGCAAACATGATGAAAATAAGAAAGAAAGAAAATTCAAATACACCTAAAATCAGTTCCAGTACACTAAGTGTACATGTGGCTATTACAAATCTTGCTAGGCTCATAAAACATACCATATGGAAACACTGTAATAAAGGAGCGGTTCCAAATATGGGTTTTACATAGACAGACAGGCACACACATGCAGTTTTAAGTTTACAATCGATTCATTGATGTTCTACGGACATGGGTTGAATGCCAACAGCTGCTACAGGTCATACTCTAGATAAGTGTTGCCTGGTGCTTGGCTTTGCAGGCTACCACCCTGCTGTACGACATGCTAATACATTAGAATTATCTCGGAGGCAGGCTATCAGGGTGATGTGTAGAAGCAGCATGCTGTAAGACTATCTTCATTCAGGTCAGGAGGACGCTTATATTTTCTAAGTGAAATTCACAGTGGGAAATGTCCACATTCACATGCTGTGACCAAAAGAATCTGTCCGACGCAATGCCTACATCAGTGCTAATTAACAAAATTATCTTTATCTTTCAAGGAGCACTGGGCTCAAATGGGATAGTTTGACTTCAGACCAATTACGGTAAACGAGTAAACTGAACACTGCACTCCAGTCATCTGATTTCTTGCCTGCAGTGTATAAAACTGTTTACTGTTTCCATCATGATGACACAGAACTTCCCACTGAGCTCTGAGTAAGTGCTCCCCATTTCAGAATGAACAAATGCTTACATTTATATGAGCAAACAATTTGTTTAGTGTAGCAGATTTTTTTTAAATATGTTAACGACAGTGTTTCTGTTCTACCATATGAAACCCAGCTATTTTCATGTACAAAATGTCATCTGACATAGGGGTCACACAGTGGAAATCACTTACCATGTTGCTAATATTTATTCTCTTACCAAGATAAATATGTTTCTGCAATATTTTACAATTCATAGGAACTATACATCCAACAAACATGTACAACACAAGCTGCAAAATACTTCAGAGAGTTATAACCATACAAGCTTAGAAATATGCTGTAAATGCTATCCTAACAGCTGACTACAACAACTTAATTGCAAAATGTTTACTCAATTTAAGGAAAGCCTTAACATCATTCTGAAGTAATGGCAATATCTGAACTACAGCCTATTCAGTCTGAAAAACATGCTATCTTTGAATGTATTGTTTCCCTCTGTTCTTAACTACAGTGACAATACCAACACTTTAAGGACAATTCTGGAAACAAATTCAACCACTGAAAAAAAGTCAGTACTGATACCTTTGGAAGCCATGCACAAGTGGCCTGCTCCAGTGGCAAGAATTCACAAGTTCGCAGCTTGTTTTTTTTTTCTTATAACTAGCCAGTTTTCTAGTTTCAGCACTCAAATCTGTTTCTTTGATCTCAGCACTTGTTCAGAAAAAAAAAATTTCATCTGCTTTTACTGTACTTGTGTTTTTACCTACTTCTTTTTACTTTTGCATCATCTTAAAATACTCAATTGTATTTATTACTGCTTGGTGTAACTCATTCTAAGCCTTTTGGTTTAAACACTTGGGCTTCGGACCAGTTAGTTGTTTTGCACTGAGAGGGTTTGTGGTCTGCACTGTTGTGGCAGAACAGGTAGCTTACATCCTTCTAGGTTGAGAACTGCTGATTGAGGGCTCAGTGTCTGTTATTCTAAAAGTGTATTAATTCTGGTTTAAGCACTTGGGCTTTCAAGCCAGTTATTTTACATTAAGAGGGTTCGTGGTCTGCACTCTTGTGGGAGGAGAGGCTGGACTCTGCCCTTCTGAGCTGGGAATTTCTGGTTAAAGGCTTATAGTGCATGCATATCTGAACTGTTTCTTACTGAAGTTGGTGCGCCTTGTTTGCTGTGGCATAGACTGGATTCGGGCCTGCTGGATCTAGCTTTGTTTGTGTAACTTGAGCACTAATCCAGACATTCTCTAAAGTATTCAATGGTATTTATTACTGCTTGGTTGTAACTTGATTAAAGTGTAGCTATCATTCAAGTCTTTTGGATTAAGCACTTGGGCTTCAGACCAGTTGTTTTACATTAGGAAGGTTTGTGGCAAGCACTGTGGTGGCAGGACAGGTAGCTTTCATCCTTCTAAGTTGGGAACTGCTGATTGAGAGCCCAGTGTCCAAGTGTATTAGTTCTGGTTTAGGCACTTGGGCTTCAGGCCAGTTATTTTACATTAAGAAGGTTCGTGGTCTGCACTCTTGTGGGAGAAGAGGCTGGACTCTGCCCTTCTGAGCTGGGAATTTCTGGTTAGAGGTTTATAGTGCCTGAATATTTGAACTGTATCTTACTGAAATTGGTTCACCTTGTTTGCTCTAGCATAGACTAGATCCAGGCCTGCTGAATCTAGCTTTGTTTATATGCTTGTTGTTTGTTTGCTTGTTATTTACCTGGAAGCTAATTCCACCTAATACGCAACTTCTCAGCGCTTCTGTGGATCACTAGTGATATCTGCATTGCTTACTGTACTTATTTCCTTGTTTCACTTGAAAGAAAGTTACTGTTTGTCATTTTTGCATTTAGTTACTTGTAACACATTGCACTCAAGTTACCTGGCACTTGCTCACTAAAGCAATTATATAAGTCAGCACTAAAAATTAAAAGCACTACACCCTCACTCCCCACTGGCCCTTGTTTTCAATTAAGGAATTTCCAATATTATTCTAGCATGTCCAAAGGTCAGTTGTCAATCTTCTCTCCGGTCCAGCTGGTGAATCTGGGAATCTTGAGGCAATGTTATAACTGCCTCATGTACACAGACAGCCCTCTCCTCCTCCCACATAACACAAATACTTGCAAGAGATGCAGCTATTTAGCCAAACTGGAGGCTGAGCTCTCTCAACTCAGGACTGTCAAGACCAGACAGGAGGAGAAGGCAACTACACACACCACAAAACCAGCCTCACATAATGCTACCACTCCACTGAATCAAACACATAAACACACAAAGACATACTCGGAGGCTCTGAGTAAAAATTTACCTAAACAGCAGAGGCCTCCAAAGCAGACACCCAAACAACTGCTACCTCAAGACACCCCACAAGCAACACATAAACCACAAAAGCAGTGTGCAAAGCAGTCACAGCCCTTAAGGCCAAATACAACACCAAACATACTTGCCATAGGTGACTCCATAGTCAGACACACTGATGTTCCACTCACCAGGCTGAACAAGGAGAGGGTCACAGTAAGCTGCCTATCGGGCGCTAGAATCCGCCACATAACACAAGCACTCGGGTCACTCCATGGCAAGTACAAATATGACACAGTCATTGTCCATGCTGGTGTGAACGACCTGAGACGTACCTCCCTGGACTACATGAAAAGAGACATAGAGGAGCTCTCTGATTATGTAGCCCAGGCAGGTATGACCCTAACCCTGAGCAGTATCCTTCCTTCACCAAGAATGATGCCACAATATAGAGACAAGATGATCAGCTTTAACAATTGGCTTAATGTCTGGTGTCATTCAAAGGGGATCCAGTGTCTGTCTGCCTGGGATGACATGCTTGACAAGCCACGCTGCTTCGCAAGGGACGGCTTGCACCTGTCACCCTGGGATTCCGGATATTGGCTAAGGCTCTTGCCACCCCATAGTGCCTTCTTTAGGCAAGGCTCAAATTCTAAACCTACCACCCTAGAAAACAAAAATGGGAAGAAACTGAGAGTAATGCTGCTCAATGCCAGAAGTCTAAATCTCAAAATGCACGCACTCGAGGCCCTTCTCAGTATGGAGAACATCGATGTCTGTGCTGTAACTGAAACCTGGTTCAAGGCTCCTGAGAGCACCCGGCACTATTAGGTTTTACCTCATATCATGCGTTCCGCCCCAAAAGCCGGACCAGACCACAACAGGAGGGGGGGTATCCATATTCATAAAGGATACCCACACCTCGAGGTTGGTGGCAACGCATAAGCTTCGGAAACCATCCAGGTGCAACTAACCATAGGCAAAACTGCTCTACAAATTGTAGCATGCTAGAGGCCACCCTCTCAAACTCAGGAACCCCACACAGCCTTCCTGAAGACACTGGAAGGTATAAATGTATCTCCAAACACCATCATATTGGGTGACTTCAACTACCCGAATATAGACTGGGAACATTACTCAAGCCCTAACTTTCTAGCCCAACGGTTCCTGGAGTTCATAAATTCAAATGCCATGGAACAGCTAGTCACTGTTCCCACGAGAGGAGAAAATATACTAGATCTCATTGTCACAAACCTGGGGACAAAATGCTCCACACCGGAAGTATATCCCTCATTGGTGAGATCTGATCATAAACTAATCTCACTGCAAATCCACATCCCGCCCCACCCCAAACAAAAAGACCATAGTGAAGAACTTCTCTAAAGCAAACTTCACACTACTCAAGACTGGTGTGGTATCCTTCAAGGCCCCTGAGCCAGTGGAAACCACAACCCAAGCTGCGGAAGCCCTTACAAATGCCTTCTATGAACACCTCCAGGACTGCATGGATCAGGCAATCCTAAATAAAACCAAGACTCTTTCCACAAAGGGCAAACGTCCAGTCTGGTGGACCCCAGCCATTAACAAACTTTACAATAAGAGGAGAAAGCTATTACATGATAGAACAAAATCCATAAAAGGGAAGTCACCCTGATCATTATTAGTAAAAAATACGAGCACTCATAAAATCAACTAAGGCCAATTTTGAGAGAAAAATTGCCATGGATTCAAAGGACAATCATAAGGCCTTTTTCAGCTATGTTAGGAACCTGGGTGGAAACTCCCAGATATGCTCAGAATTAGTCCAAAATGATACAAAAATCACTGAACCCACAGACATTGCCAACATACTGGCAGACAGGTTCAGTGCAAACTTCACCCCTCTCCCCTAAAGGAGAGATAACTATCCCAGCCGAGTGTAGCCTCCCGGACATCTCAAATGCGCAGGTGAAAGCTGCTCTCTCTAAAGCTAAAAACACAGCATCAATGGGACCGGATGGTGTCCCCGGCTGTGTGCTACACGAGCTAAATGAGGAATTAAACCCGCACATAAGGCAGCTGTTTAATCTCAGCCTTACCACAGGATACGTGCCCAAGGAGTGGCATACGGCAACTGTGGTCCCACTCCACAAAGGCGGCACCTCTATGGACCCTGGTAATTACCGCCCCATAAGCTTAACAAGTCTAGTCTGCAAAGCTATGGAGAGGATCATAATGGAGCTCATAAACAAAGATATAGGGGACTTGCAGACATTGGACCCGACCCAGTTTGGCTTTGTCAAGGGAAGATCATGCCTTTTGAACTTGGTCGACTTCTTCGAAACAGTCACCAAGGCCATTGATGAGGGAAAGGCAGTCCATACAGCCTACCTTGACCTTGCAAAGGCTTTTGACACAATACCCCACTCGGGTATTGTAGAAAAACTTACCAGCTTAAATGTAAACCCATATGTCACAAGATGGGTTGCAAACTGGCTTAAGGACAGAACCCACAGGGTTAGAGTTGCTGGCGCTGTGTCAGACTCCAAGCCGGTCACAAGTGGTGTCCCACAGGGCTTGGTCCTTGGCCCCTGGCCCCCTATTGTTTGGCATCTACTTCTCAGAAGTACAGGCCAACATGGGAGGACTTTGGCTGACAAAGTTTGCAGACGACTGCAAACTGGGCGCCATAGTGGAAAGTGCATCGGACACGGATATCCTTCAGAAGGGACTCACGGAAACAGATAGCTGGTGCCAGAGCCATGGCCTGAAGTTAAATGCCAAAAATGTATAGTCATACCCTTTGGGAAAAACAAGGTAACCCCAAGCTACCATATAGGTGGCAATCCACTAAGCACAGAAGAGGTTATCAGGGACCTGGGGACCCAGGTTGACAGTGGCCTTTCTTTTGACACTCACATTGCTAAAGTGGTTAGAAAGACCTTCTACATTGCCCACCTGATCATGAAGGGATTCACATCAAGATCTAATGAGGTCATTGTTCCCCTGTACTCTTCACTTATCAGACCAATGATCGAGTACAATGCCCCATTCGGGATGTATCTCACCCGACATCTGCAGCAACTGGAGAGACCCCAAAAGTTCCTCACCAAAAGGATAAAGGGACTCCAAAATCTGTCATATGCTGCCAGATTGAAGAAACTCCAGCTCTATTCAGTTGCATACCATCTGCTCAGAGGTGACATGTGCCTGACATACAAGGCCATGTCCAGCCCGGAATTAATGGACATGCTCCACCTCAAAAAATCCAAATCCACCAAAACCACTAGAGCAAGCGACTTAAACCTTAGCACGGATATAAATAGGACGTGCTGGAGGGATAGATTTATCACTCAGAGACTCCCTATGCTGTGGAATAAAATCCCGGTCCATGTGAGGCAGAGCACCTCGCTGACTCTGTTCAAGAGAAATCTAGACCTGTGGATGGGAGATCGTAGGTTTACCCCTGGAATCATCTCTGTGTCACTGCTGGACAGAGGCACAACAAACTAATGGGCACAGTATTTTTTCATATAAGGGGTGGCGTAAGCCACAAAAATTTGGGCTAGGCTTATAAATGCCTTAGGGCAGATAGCCTAGTATAAACCTATGAACCTATGAACCTGGAGTTCAACCACAAGGATCACCATGCTGAAAGACCTCTGTTCAGTGAAGACAAGTAATTCATAGAGAAGGTTCTGAACTGAGTGCAGATTAAGAATTAATAAAGTAGTGTGGACCTTGTGGCTTATGCAGCCACATCTGGTGCAGTAAGTCTTCACCTGTTACTGAAATAAGTGGCTGTGGCTTAAGCTTCTTTTTGATAAAGTTAACATGGACATTTTGCAGCATCAGAGATGTTACAAGTTGTAGTGCAGTTTATGGCTGTGGTTGACAGAGTGAGTGTGTATTTAGGTATTATGCAATCTAAATGGATGCTGAACTGTTCAGATATTTTTACAGAACTCATAAGTGAAGGAAAGAGATGTTTTAGGCTGTACGTGATGGCCTAGTTAGAGAATGTCTATACATGACTAGGAAAGGCTATGGAAGTAACTTCAAGATTGCAGAATAACAAACTATGAAAAAAGGCCGATGGAAACTATGAGTTTAAAACAGTTTAATAAAGCGCTTTTCATTTGGTAATACACAAACTTCTTCAGATACCCTTTGAAGCGCGTTTCGTTTGGTAATACACAAACTTCTTCAGATACCAAAAATAATAAGAACCAAGACATTTAAAAGTCGTGTTCACCAATCACATGATTTACAACAACCAATAGGCATTCTCCCATATCAAGCCAGGAAGGTAAATCAGGAAAATAAATCCTTAAAGAAACATTTACCTACTATACGTTCTTAAAACATTAAAAATGTAAATACACTATAAACACAATACTAATAATACTGTATTAAGATACAAAGTAAGCCCTATCATACAAATTACAATATTCCTAATGTTAAATAAGCACCTTATCTTTTTAAACTTTTCAGTTTAAATAAACAAGTATTATACAACGACCCCCCCCCATTAATATTCCAAAATGTGCATGCTGATTTGTCAGCGTGCACGTTCTAAATCAGACTTATACTAATGGAAAAAGGTCCGGTCGCCTGGACTTTTTCCATTAGTATAAGTCTTTTTTTACAGCAACGGAGAACGCAAGATGTCTGTTGCTGTTTAGACACTGTCTCACTATGTTAAATGAGTTTAACATAGTGAGACAGCTTTAAAAAAGTAACGGAGATCTTCCTTTCTCCATTGCTTTTTTTTAAAGCTGTCTCGCTATGTTAAACTCCTTTAACATAGCGAGACACTTCGTAAAAAGCAACGGAGATCTAGCTTTCTCCGTTGCTTCCACCCACAGATCTGATGTACTGTGTAAGCATACGCATGCACAGTACATCAGAACTGCTGCAGACTACCAGACAGCTGCGGAAGGGCAGCAAGGAGGCATTATACAATGCCATTATTTAAGAAAAATAAGTATTTTTTTTCTTAAATAATGTCATTATATAATAGCAATAACCCACTTCTGGGTGTGGGTATTGCTGGATTTACCCACGGTTGTCTTTGTTTGGCCACTCGGGCTTTGCCCTCATGACCAAACCACACCAACTGTCGGTAAATTCAGCATTACCCACACCCAGGCGTGGGTTACTGCTATAATAGTACACGCTTCATTTATGCCTGGAAAATTAAAGGCATTTAATAACAACTACCAATACAGTTCTAGCTCCTCTAATAATAATGAAGCTGGTCCGCCTCTCCCATCCATTTGTACCTGGTCAATTGCTCTAAAAATAAAGGAATGACCCTCTGTCATCTGGGAATGTTTCGCTAGAGCATTTTCAACTTTATACTTTTCTGTTGCATATAAATGCTCATATACTCTTTCACGAAGTCTATGCTCCATCTTAGCTATGTAAAAGGCTGAGACGTACTGGCACTTGGCAAGATAGACGATGAATCTTGAGTTACATGTAAATTTTTGTTTGGATTTGAAACTTTTTTCCTTATACCTCGAATTTACTTCCTATGTCCATGTGTTTGCAAAATGTACACATCTCTGCATACCTGTTTGCTTAGCTAAACTTATATTTCTACATTCCATTCTTTTTTCAAAGTAACTTCAAGACCCTAATGACCAGGAGTATTGCTCTCTTGTACAAAGAGCTGACACAGAGCTCCCTCTCCAGCGGCGACCACACATTCTGCCCCAAGTAAAAGCAGCTAGGAAGGTTCCTCCAACCCACAAGCAAATCATTCATTATCAGAATCTGCAAAGATTTTAACTGTGGAAGATGACCAGCCAGATAACCAGTAGGAGTTTGTCAGCAATCCAGAACCTGGTGACAGGGCTCCGACACCAAGTGCAGGTCTGTGAGTGAATGGTGGCTCTGAAGTCACTAACATCTCAAAATCCAGAGGAATATCTGCACCCTCAGGCATGCAAATGGCAGCATGAAGATCGCAACAGCGACAAAGCCTGGAAGGTGCAACAGAATTTGAGCCTGGATGCTGAAAAGTCAGTCAGATGAACCAAAAACGTCTGTCACTCCCCAAATACAGGAACAACTGACACTGAAACATGTCCATCTCAGCAGTTATGAGTTTTCTTCTGAGAAGGAATCATCCAAGAATTTTTGTAATTTATGGACTCTCCCTAGAAAGTACAATTAAAAGAACAGCCCACAAAAGTGGCACTTGCAAGAAGTTCAGGGCTATCAGAAGCCAGTTGTCTAGGTAAAGGAAAACTAGGAGTTGCTTCTCCTGGAAGACTTGAGCTACTACAGCTAACGCCCTGGTGAAGAATCTAGGTGCTCTGGAAAGCTCAAATGTTAACAGTTCATACTGGAAGTAATATTCATCCACAGTGAACCAGATAGTAAAATCCTAACCCCCTCCTCTGAAATGAGGACAAATTCTACATCCCCTAAGACCATAACAGTCTGGGCTTTTCTCAAGAGTTCTAGTAAAATAAACTAATCACTCAGTGGAGAATTTTATATGAAAGGGTTAGTGAGTTCTACAATGTCACAGAAAAAAAAACAAATTTAGAACCTACTAGCCCATTGTGAGGGTTCTCCAAGCATTGGACTCCCCCCTTCGGGAGGTCTCAGACTGCATTCAGGATTGTGGTGTAGCAGCCAGTGAAACTGTTCTCTGGGGTGACTTAGCTAGCATTGGAGGGGAGGTACAGAGCGATGCTTAAGAGGGTGTGAAAGGGGCATTCCAAAGGGTCATATTAGTATCTTCATGCAGTTTGTAAGCTGCAGCGTGGTATCACGGCAAACTGGCACTGCTGGCAACTACTGTTCTCCCTGCACCATTTGCAAGATTCTTTAACATTTCTCTCTGGAAACACAACATGTGCAACAGACAGTTTACTACCCTCGAGGTGAATATGGAAGACGCACCAAACCACTTCCCAAACCTGTCCATGGTCCCAGATGTGGATGGACAGTCATCTTAAGGGCTGACACATTGACTGCAGAGTCAGGTTTGTGAATTTGTCCAGCAAGTCCAGTCTTTAGGAAGTCAGACCTTCTTGGAATAGGCAGCACAACCTCTTGGTTTTCCCATACAGTATGAAAAAACAGGTGCACCATCTTGCCATACAGGAGGGAGTGGCCAGGTAGAAACATAAGGAGACCAGAAAGCTTTTTGCAGGATATGCTGAAGAGAGGTTGTGGCATCTGTGGACCGCCTTTTCTTTGCTTCACTTTTGCCTCATCATTTCTAGGCTCTCCCCAAACAAGTCATCTAAGATGGGGATGACTTGTGGGGTGGCGGCTCCAAGACACAGGAAACATTCTCAACTGTATCTCTGGCAACAAAGGTTCTACTAGTGCCCTCAGCACTGAAGGAGCCTGGCAGGAAGGGGCAGAAGTGAAGGGGTGTGGCCCATTCACCTCTCCCAGGGGGTAGGGAGATTTTATGCACACTGAGGAGTATAATGGGTGGTGCTTACTTCTTGGTGGACATCCAAGAGTGGAAACCAGTGGTTCATATTGCACCTCTGCTTTTTGTTAAACCTTGGACAAACACATTAAAAGATGATGAAGTCTGCAAAAAGAAAACTATCCTAGACTAATTCTGCAAAAAGCCTTCAACCCTATGTCCTGCTGCAGAAGATGGTGAATGGTCAAAGTCCCAGGCACAGACATGCTCTGGTCAAGGCTGAAATTGTTGCTATAAATACTAAGGGTGGCAAATACAGAACAGTCTGCACTGTGGACATCACTGCAGATGTCAATGGCATGGCTCAGATCAAACAGTCCAACTACAGCTGCCACAGGCCAAAAACTATAGGTGCAGGCATCACTAACCCTGAACCTATCCAAAATGAGCTGACCCCTGTGGGGTCACAACAGTGGTCAACCCTGGGTCTGCCATCAGTAACACTGACCCTGAAAGCTGGAAGACCAACCTTGGCAACATTAGGAATGGCCCCAAGAAGACTGGTGCCAATGCAAATGCCAAGAGGTTAATACTAAGGCTTGGGACCAAAGAAGTTCCTGAGGCATCAAATAAATGTATGCCAGCATTGCTCCAAATCAGACCACTGTTGCCCCAACAGTCAGACCACAGCTGTGTCCAACATCAACATTTTCTCTCTCTTTTTTTTTTTTGCCCCTTGGACCACATCCTACCAGCCTGGTCACCAGTGTCCCACGACCATGCTGGGCCTAATAGTCATCCTCCTACCTCCCGGCCTACCCCAGTCTCCCCGGACTACCCCATTTCTGCACTTCAATCCTGTTTTTTTTTTTATATGCCCTACCCACTACCTATCCATATCCCCCCCACACACACACTTGTCTACTATGATCAAGGACAACTCCCCTCTTTTGGCCATGAAGGTGCATCATCAACCAGTGCCCTCCCACCCAGAACAGGCTCGCATATCCCTCCCTGCTGCTCCATCATGCACTGAGCTACTAATCAAAACCAGATCTCTTGGGTCTTAGTCAGGGCTTTATCCCTATATACCACTGGAGAAGATGACCATTTTTCTTCTCTATTCCCATCACAGTTTCAGACATTCAGCTCAAAGGAAATGACCTCAGGACATAGCCTGAAATGGACACTATGCTGGCTGCAGTTCTGGAGTATTTTTTTTAACTGGAAAAACACTACTGAAAATAAAGGGAGCTTACTAAGTGTAATAAGAAACAGTACCCCATGGCCTGGGTACAGACTGGGTAGTAAAACATTAACTCAATTAAACCAACAAGAAAAAAACATTCCCTCTTACTTATATGTACACTCATTCCGCAGTTGCACAACTGAAGAAAAAAAATAGAAAATATCAAAGGCCTGGAATCAATACCAGCACAAAAACAGAAACCTCACTTGGAATTTTTTCCTTATGTGAAAAGAAATTAGGCAGCTTATCATGGAGGAATAGAAATCAACACATTTAAAGTTGTTCATATTTTAAAAACACTAAATGGAAAACACATGGCTTTTCCCTGTTATGACAGGGAAAGCATCTTCAACACCTCTTTGTCGTACTGAATCAGAGATAATTAATGATCCTAGCATCCTATGTGCTGAAGTAGTTGATTTCTACAATGCTCTATTCTCAGAAAATCATGAACAAATAGGACTCCCCATCTTCAGCAACCTAGGCGGATTAAAACAGTAAAACAGTCTGCTTAAGAGAGGTACCTTAGTCTATGGCCCACTGCCAAACAACACTGTCTCTCTACAGAGGTGATACAGGTAAATACGTCTCTGTTTGTTCATACATCACATGACTACAGCAGAACAGGCTCTGTTCTCAATTCCTTTCCAGACTTTGGGAGGTGAAAGTAATACCCTCAGCTTCAGCAAGTTTATGCAAAGTCCCCTTTATGAGGAACCATTTTGCTTTCACTTGGGAGTGGCCCAGAAGTGGTCCCTACCCTACTAAGGTATCCCCACAAGAAGAGTGGCAGGCATAAGCCCCACAGTCTAGAGTTTATTAACAAGGGTCTGACACAAACAGACGTCTCATGATGGTATGATGACACTTTAGCTATAGGCACCTCAATGTCCAGTGAGGAAGCTTCATTCATAGGAAAGTACAAGTACAGTGAAGGAAATGTACTTCAAGGAAACCCAAGGGGTGTAGAACAGACTGTAATTTCCATCTGCACCCAACAACATGCATCCACAACTTCCTGAGTACTCTCAGTTGGTAGTCTGTACTTTCCATCTGCACCTGGGATGATAAAGCCATGACTTCCCGAGTCCTCTCAATTGGTACAATCAAATGCACCCAGGATGATAACCCCAGGAGGTGTAGAAGAGCCTGCAATTCCCATCGATACCCAAGAATATACAGCCACAACTTCATGTGTCCTTTCATTTGGTACAGTCTGTACTCCTCATCTGCCTCTCCAACTGCACCCAGTAGCTTAAAGTCACAACTTCCTGACTTCTCTCACTTGGTACAGTTTGTACTTCGTAACTGCCTCATCAGCTGCACCAAGGATGACAAATCCATGACTTCCTGAGTCCTCTCAGCTAGTAGAAATGATCAACACTGGGAAATATCCAACTCCATCTTGATGAATGAGATGTGCTGGGGTAAAATCCATCTCTTCAGTTTATGGTAATTTTCACGGCCTGAAATAAGGAAGGGCCTCAGAAAGGACTGCTACACCAAATCCTTAAACTGGATTACCAGCCACAAATCATCCAGGTGAGTAAATACAAGTATTTTCCTCTTTTGCAAGGCATCCATCACTGTAGGAAGCACCTTAACAGACAGTTTGGGTACAGTGGAAAAAAATAGATTGCAACACTTTGTAAAGAAAGCAAGGGCGACCCAACATGAACTGAAGGAGCTTTGTGTGTAAATCCCAGGCACTGAGGTGCCAAAATGCATGCACCATGATCATCAACACCAGCTAGATACACCACAACACCAAAGGCAAGAGCCCCTTGGGAGGGTCATTATTCAAGTAAATGGCATTTTCATTTTACTGGCATTACTCACTGCTGAGCCATACCCGCCCCAACAAATGTCTACCAGTAATCAATATAAAGTAAAACACCTTCACAGACAACATTATTAAACTTGATTAAACAGTACATTCTAAAACGTTCTAGAACGTTCAAGTGTGCAGTTTGCAGAATCTTGCTTCACTATACAAACATTATGCATACACGAAGAAATATGTTTTAATAAAGCATTTGCTGCCCCACAGTACCTTTCCAGCTGATTGACATCCTAATGTAACTAACGTACCAAATCCAAAACAGGATCACATTAAGGTGGACCTCCTCAATTCCAGACATCTCAACAATAAACTGCCAGATCTTGAGAGGCATTACCTCACTTGGAATGTGCCTATGTCTGATTAAAGAAACTTTGTTTAAATGTTCAGAAAGCACTCCCTCCCTCCTCCTTAGGTGGGTTTCGTGCCTACCATGCTTTCAAATCGGATGCTTACTGCAGTGGCTTATCCACATTAGTGAGGGACCACATAATCACTAGACAGATTCCCAGGGACCCACAAACAAAGCACACTGCGCCATAAATCATACTAAACAAAACCAACTATCGGTTTATATCCTGTTACGGGACACCCACTGTGTCCCCTAAAATTCATGTAAAGTTCCTAGGTATAATCAATGAACACTCTATAAACAAAAAATCCATTATTTTGGTTGACTTTAACTACCCATCCATAAAATGGAGCATTTACACTTCAAATGTAGGATACACCAAAAAGTTCATAGATTTCATAAAGAAAAGATCCCTGAAACAGATTAATGAACCTGTTAGAAGGCAAAATATTCCTGACTTGTTCATTATGAATATGGCTCCTTTGTGATATTATTTTCCTGGTATCTCCTTCTCCAGTTAAGTCAGATCATAAACTAATGACCTTCACCATGAGAAATGCTAAAGCTGATATCTTTGAAAAATCTCATAAAATTTATTTTTATTTTTTATTTTATTTATTTTACATTTGTTAACCGGGAGAGTCCGACTGGATACATGTCCATTTTCAGCGGAGGCCCGGGGAGAAAAGCTCCAAGTACATTAAATCATATAAAGTAAAATCATATATGATGAAGTTAAAAGAGTCACTTATTTCAGCATAACCCCAGACATCACCTCAGCACGGAGATGTACAAGAGTTCTATGCCCACTTAAATAAATACATAGAACTGAAAGTAGAGATCAGATTTAAATATAATGGAAAGTTTAAAAGCAAACCACCCTGCTGGTCTACTAACCCAAATAAACACTATGATAAAAAAAAAAAACTCACAAGTATACAGCAGATCTAAGGCCCTCTAATCAAAGAAAACATTAGAATATTGACTAAGAATAAAATGAATAAAAAAATTAGGACTACTAAAGCAGCCCATGAACTTAGTTTAGCATCTGAAGCCAGGGGCAGCTACAAGTCATTCTTTAGCTACATTAGGAAACTAGGAAATGACCTGTCATTGTTCAGAACTTATTCAGGATGGTGCACACTGACCTGATAGACACTTTCCATGAATTAGCTAACAAATTCAGTGCCAGTTTCACCTGCAAAATGACTACTCAATTGCCCACTTATCCCTGAACCTCTTAGGCTCTCTGTCGTCACTAAAAATCATATTCTAAAGGTATAACTTCAGGACTAAAAATATTTCCACCACGTGACTTGATAATATACTTGTCTGTTTAATAAACAGTAACAAGCAAGCCCTGGTAGAACCACTCTATCTGTTTAATTTGAGTTTAGTCACTGGCTTTGTCCATGAGGTTTGGCAAACAGCACTGGTGGTGCCACTCCATAAGGATAACCTCACAACTCTATCCAATCATCACCCCTTTTTCCCACTTTAGCACATGGGGTTAGGGTGTCATTTCACCAGTGACAATCATCTAGAGCCAAGGTTTACACTGCCAGGTGGGCTAGCTCTGTTGTTGTAGTTCTTCCACATCACATGCACACTTACACCTATGACCAGATTAGAATATCTAAGCCACCTACCGCATGTCTTAGGAATGTGGAAGGAAACTGGAGCACCCAGAGGAAGCCCACACAAACACAGGAAGGACATGCAGACTCATCACTGAAGACACCCCAGCTAAGAATCGAACTGGAGAACGTCTTGCTGTGAGACAACACCACTGTCTGCTACACCAATGGGCTGCCCTGAACCTCTCCACTGACCCCCCCCCTGGAAATTGCAGGCCCATCAGCCTGATTAGCCTCATATGCAAAGCTATGGAGCATAATATAACTGAATTGATTAACTATGGCATTAAAAATTTCATCAGGCTAGACCCACAGCAGTTTGGCTTTGTGAAAGGTAGACTATGTCTCATGAATCTGGTTACCTTCTTGGAATGAATAACACAATCTGTGGACTGCACCATGCTGTACATGTCAAACCTAAACCTGGCCAACGCCTTTGAAATCATACCCTATGCTATCATAGTTATTAAGCTCAATGCATTACAAATAGATTTTTATGTGATAAGATGAATAACAAATTGGTTAAATGACAGAACCCATATGGTGATGGTATCAGGTACCTTATCAAAGAGCAAGAAGGTAACCAGTGATGTTCCACAGGGCTACATGCTGGACCCCCATTTGTTTGGAATATACTTTTCTGACCTTCACATCACAAACCAACACCTCTACCTACAATTTGTGGACAGCTGTAAACTAGGAGTAATTGTCAAGTCACCCTCTGACACCCATGCCCTGCAACAAAAACTTGCATTTGTAAATACCTGCTGTGCTAATAATGCACTTACATTGAATGCTAAAAAGTGTAACACTGTTACATTTGAGAAGCTATCACTCACCCAGCACATGACATAGACAGTACGCCATTCCAGAATGTGTATTATCAGAGATTTTGGGACTTAGATTGTTAATTCCCTCTCCTGTGATCATTCTGTAGCAGAAAAGATTAGGAAGTCCTTCTACTTAGCGGAACTGACTGCCAAGGGGATATCTACGTGATCTAAACAGGTCATTGTCCAATTACATTCAGTATTGATTACGCCAGTTACTGAATAAAATGCCCCCTTGGGATGCATCTCGCTAGACATATCCAAGAACTAGAGAGACCCCAAGAGGTTCTTAACTAAGAAGATCACCATAAGATTTCAGAAATACTGAAAGCACCGCCCCTTTATTTGCTATATTAGGGACTTCTGAGGGGAGTTCTATGCCTTACCTTCCAAGCCACGAGAGACCCAGCGTCCTAGATCTTTTGCAACTTCACAAATCAAATAGTCCCATAAATACCAGAACATGAGATCTAAATTTTCACCAGATAAATACAACAAAATGGACAGATAAGTTTGTTACACAGTGCCTTCCCACATCTGAAAAAGACTCCTACTGCATATTAAGTGTGGTACATTATCTCTTTCAAACAGGATGTGGATAATTGGATGGGTATTCACAGATTCATACTTGGCTTGACTGGCGTGATCCTCTTCCAGAGGGGAGATATGGCCTGAGGGTGAGTACTGAGAAGGCACAAACGATAAGACTCAACAGCCTTGTATTTCCTATTATACTATAAAAAGAATACTATGCAAACAAATACCTTTTTCACAGTAGAAATATTTGAAATGAGGATATCAGACTGAAGTTTATTAATCTAAATGAACTTTTGCTAACTATAATGATCCAAAATCAGACAGTTTAGTTAAATGTGCATAAAAGAACACTTTTTATGAGGAACTGAGCCTCTGATCCCATACTGCATGGAACTACACCACTGGACCTCCTAGAGTCACTCACTTTGATATAGAGGAGACATATCCCTCTGGAGAGATATCCTGGCTATATCTGTAGCTTACTTTTTCAATGAAATTGTCATAAACTTGCAAGTCAGTCAAATGCTGTTCAAACAAACTGTTTACATACTTGCATATTAACTCTTACGATCATAGGAGGTTACTAGGCTAATGTCCATAGAGCCTTTTTAAGCCTAGCCATTCATATCCCAATTTTCCCAATTATCAATACCAATGGGGAAGAACAGCTTTAACATATGCCTGTGCCTTAGGATATCTATAAACTGCCCCTGTCCATAAGGATTACAGGCAACAAGCTTATAGTAAATTTGCAATTACCTACCCATTGGTCAAAACTGCATATGAACGGGTTTAGGGAAGAGCTCTGTTTCACATGAATGCAGAGTCTGTTCCAGAGAAGGGTTAATCTCTGAGACAAATACCTGTCCCTCCAACTTGTTTTGTTTACATCACAGAAGAGGTTTAGATCCTTAGATCAGGTAATGCTAGTGCTACTTGTTTTGAGAATGTGTAGCAGATCCATCAGAGCTGGATCAGGGAATGCCTTGTAGGTTAAGCATAGACTGTCACGCAGTAGTCTGTAGGAGACAGAGTACAGGGACAGGGTTTTGAGGCAGTCCACATAGAACACATTATTTACACCTTTTATTCTTTTAGTGAGGAACCTCTGTGGCTACTCCAGCTGTTGCAAATGACTGCTCAGGTGTATGCCAAAGGGTGCACTGTACTTGACTATTGGTCTAATGAGGGTTGAGTATAGTGGTACTATGACCTCCTTAGATCTGGATAATATGCCTTTACTTGTAAGTTGTGCCACATAGAAAGATTTTCTCACTATCAAGGACACATGGTGACTAAGTTCAGGTTACTGTCAACCTTAGTTTCCAAGTCCCTTACCACCTGGTCTACTCTTAGAGGAGGATTATCAATGCAATTTGCAGGGGTGGTCATCTTCCCAAAAGCTCTAATTAGACATTTTTTGCAATGAGTTTTAGGCCATGGCTATAGCACCAGTTATATGTCTGTATCAGACCTCCTAGAAGATAACATCTTTAGGAGATTCACTGATTGCACTAATTTGGTCAGCCTTCTACGTATGCCTAGACTTCAGGGAAGTACATTCCAAGCAGGGGACATCCCAGTACTGAGCCTTGTGGGACACCATTAGTAAGAGGCCTCTTGGTGGAAATTGATTCTCTCACCCTAACTTCATGTGTCCTACCTGTGTGACCCATTTGGATAGGGATTTGTGCCTAAATTTGAGACTCTGTCTATAATCCAGAGTGAGGTATTTTTCAAATGCCTTTGCCAGGTCAAGGTAGACAGTATGTACCTTTTCCCCCTTGTTCATGGCTCTAGTGACCTTCTTGAAGTAGTCCACCAAGTTCAGTAGGCATGACCTGCCCTTGACGAAAGTGAACTAGGATGGGTCCAGTGACTGAAGATTTCCTATGTCTTTATTTATCAGGTCCACAGTAATTCTTTCCATAGCCTTACAAATAAGACCAGTTAAATATATGGAACTGTAGTTCCCTGGGTCAGTTGATGGTTCGCCTTTAGTGTAGTGTAGTGAAGGCTGAGATTAAAAGGGGATTCTAGTGGACACGACAGATCACGTTTTGAGCTACTTAAGAGGTATCCTGGGGCAGGGCGGCCACGGTAGTGCAGCGGTTAGTGTTGCCGCCTCACAGCAAGAGGTTCTCCAGTTTGATCTTCGGCTGGGGTGCCTTCTGTGCAGAGTCTGCATGTCCTCCCTGTGGTCACATGGGTTTCCTCCAGGTGCTCCGGTTTCCTCCCGCATCCCAAAGACATGCTGTAGGCGGATTGGATACTCTAAATTGGCCCTAGGCATGACTGCATGCATGTGTGTGCGTGCCTTCTGTGGAAGGTTGGGCACAAGGCTGGCAACTCAACACCGTAAAACTCCACTGCCAATCATGAGTGGACAGCTGATCCGCTGTGGCGACCCCTAACCAGGAAAAGCCGAAAGAAGAAGAAGAAGAGGTATCCTGGGGCATTATCAGTTCCTATTGATGCAGTGTTTTTAGAACTGGAGAATGCAGTGAGGACCTGTTCTTTAGTGGTACTCGGGGGAGAAGTGATCGATGGTATTTCCTGGGAAGGCAGGGCGGAGGTGAAGCTGGAACTAAATTTATCAGCCAGAAAATTTCCTTTTTAAGAATAGAGGTAGCCTCCACTGACTTGCTTAGTATTTTTGTTATTGAGCATTGCAGTCTTGTATCCTCTTATTTCAAACAGCCCTATTCTCCAGTGAGACGGAGATAAACTGGAGCAGTTATTTTAAAGCAAGTCTTCTTGTAACGTGCTGTTTTACAGTTTCTACTTTTCCTGCAAATATTTCTCTCTGAATAGAAATATAGTAAAGTACCAGAACATTGCTCTTCAGTCAAGGAAACTTCAAGAAAAAACTGAAAAGCAGTCTAATAGCAGAATTATTTGCATTTCTACTTTATTACTGTGCCAGTACATGACAGGTCTGCCTCAAAGTGAGTGCAAACTGCACAGACTGTATACCGTTTGTCAATATGCATCTAACAGCTATTCAGAGCATTTAATTTTACTGGACAGCATGGAAACTGTGGTCAGAAGGTTAGTATATGTTGAATTTTTAGTTGTAATGGGGGCTTCAGTAATCACATTGTGAGTGATGCAGATTATCTGGAGGGGCATAACTGGACAGCATGGTTTACCTGATCGCAGTACTCTACCTGAGTACTGAGTTGCTGTTAGACATCTGTGCTGGTCATGGACTGCCCATAACAAACACCACATTCAACTACAAGTCTGCTAATAAGTGTTACCTTGTACCAGAGGAATTTGGAAAATTAATTCATAGTAATATTATCAGACCGTGGCCTGCATGTTCTGGACATATGGATCAACAAAGATGCTGAGCTATCAAGTGACCATCACTTGACATACAGTTATATTACATGGCAAGTGACAATCCAAACACGTAGAAATAGTGTCCTGGTAACACTTGACAGATGCCTCTGTGCAGGATAATTCATCTCCTATCTGAATTCTGGAGGAGCTCACAAATACCAGTAGATAGGTCAGAGACATGGAGTATGAATGGGGACTGGTCAATCATGAATAATTCCAGGAAGTGCTAAGGAACTGTGGTCAGAAGGGTATCTTAAGTTTATTAATGTGGTAACTTTAGGACCTAGTGGTGGACATCAGTGGTAAGGAAATCCATCAAGATACCTGACATGCAAGCATAGGGAAGTCTCCAGATATACCTAAAGATGATGACACACCAGGAAGGCAGCAGACGCAACAATCACCTAACTGAATTTCAAAGAGTGGTAGCGGTATAGCAAGGCCATGAAGAATTATTTTCATATAGTCTCAAAGAGAAACAACCGCCACGTGGGTAAGGAACATAATGACTAAGCTGTTCTTATCAAGGGTGGAAAAACACCACTCTAAACTGGGGGCAATGACAGAAGCTTGATGGAACACTTTCAGAACTCCACAGACCAGTGGACAATGGAGGCAGTGCAGGAAGTTACTGTTGGGACTGACTCTGTTTTTGCAGATGACATCACTGCATCAGTTAAAGAGTTTGCCAGTGTGAAGGCAGCAAGAATGACCTATATTTAATATTTTGCAAATGTTCTATACTGTTCCTGGGCATGGCTGAAAAGGTCCTTGGCTCAGCCCCTGCACATGGTTACAAAAAAAAAAAAAAAAGGTAAAATCTAGAAATAATGAAGGTACAAACCACTGCTTAAGTGTTGTGCTGAATATAGCTTTTCAGTGTTGTGCAGACGGTGGCAACAGCAACTCTGGAGTGACAAACAGTGGTAGCAGTCCCTATTTTCGGAAAAGGGAAAATAGGGTACATGTCTCAATTACCTCCCTGAGAAAGCACATGTAAAGGAGCTGGAAAGGGGAATTCACCTCTAGTTTGAGACTCAGATTCAAGAACGGCAATGTATAATCTGACCTGGCCATGGAACAGTGGGTCAAATTCTGGTTCTTTATATGGAATTATAGGAAGTTACAAGGCTATTGGTCTTAAGGCCCTTACTAGCCTAGTCAAGATTTTAACCCATATTCAACAAGTCAGCACCTCATGCCCTGTCCAGCAGGAACACAGGTGGAATCCCAGTGGTGTATTTTTTGTTCCCCATCCAGTTATCCAGGTTGTGCTTAAAAAGGGTTAATGAGGTACTCTGCTTGATGTGGAAAGGGGAGTATATTCCACAGAGGTGGGAGTCTATGGGACACAAATCTGCCCCACCAACAAGTCCTATTGATGTCGCAGACCAAGTTGAGTTCGCATGTGCAGTTTACTCGAGTGGAGCTTGACTTGCGGATATACAGCAGTCCCATCAAGGTGGGATATGAGATTGCTTTGTATGCTAGTCAGAGGTCACCTCTGAGGAGTCTGTATGAGACTGAGTAGAGGGACAGAGGTTTTAGCCTATCTGTGTATGGTAGATGTTTCAGGCCCTGGAGTCTTCTGGTGAGGAACCTCAGTGGTTTCTCCAGCTGCTGCATATGTTTTGTGAGGTACCTGCTGAAAGGGGCATTGTACTCAATAATGGGTCTTACAAGGGAAGAGTACAGGGATGTTATGACCTCCTTATCCCATAAGGTGGGCCATGTAGAAAACCTTCCATACAATGAAGGCAATATGGTGGTCAACAGTCAGTTTGCTATCGACCTGGGTGCCCAGGTTCCTCACAGGTCTATATTAGATAAACAAAAGTTTACCTTAGCGAACGCTCTAATAATTGAAAATCCCGGACCTCGAACTCGCTATTGTGGAGGGCTGTGCCCCCCCGCTAAATATATATACCAACTCCGAGATCGCACTACAGTGAGGAAAGGGCAAACATTCCAATCTTCACTGCACTGCAATCTCACATAAAGCATATCGAGGTCCGGGATTTTTGATTATTAGAGCGTTCGCTAAGGTAAACTTTCATTTATCTAATATAGACCCGTTCTTCATGACTGATTGCATGCTTAAGACTTTGTTATTAATGTGATAATTTGTGGGGATGTCACTCTCCCCAAAGGGGGTGATGATGCATTTTTTGGCATTCAGCTTGAGGCCATGTTTCTGGCACCAGTCATTTGTTTGGGTGAGATTCTCTTGGAGGATTTGTCGACATCACTAGGGGAATTGATGACAGTGCCCAACTTACAGTCATCTGCAAACCTGGTCAGGCATAGCCCACTGGTTTTGGCTGCACCTCAGAAAAGTATATCCCAAACAATAGAGGTCTCAAGACCGATTCCTGGGGTACACCGCTCATTACAGGTCTACTGCTTGAGGTGGCTTCCCCTATTTTGATTAGGTGGGTTCTATCAGTGAGCCAGTTTGTTACACATATGGTAACATACAGACTGATGCCTAGTTGAGAAAGTTTATATATTATACCTGAGTGAGGAATAGTATCGAAGGCTTTGGCCAGGTCAAGGTAGGCAGTGTACACTGTCTTCCCCTCGTCCATAGCTTTGGTGACTGCCTCAAAGAAGTCGACCATATTTAAAAGGCATGACCTCCCCTTGACAAAACCAAATTGTGTGGGATCGAGTGTTTGGAGATTGCCAATGTCCTTATTAATGAAGTCCATGATAATCCATTACATGGCCTTGCAGATCACACTAGTTAAGCTGATGGGTCTATAATTTTATGGATCAGTGGCCGCTCCATCTTTGTGCAAAGGGATGACAGCGGCTGTCCTCCATTTGGCTAGGACGAAGCCGGTACTCAGGCTTTGGCTGAATATGGTGCCTAATGGTGCTGCAAGTTCCTGCCTGAGTTCATGTGGGATGAAGCCTGAGATGTTATCGGGTTCCATGGAGGCTGTATTTTTTGCCTTTGAGAAGGCAGTGATGACTTTCTCCCTAGAGATAAGGGGGGTGGTGCTGAGAATGTCCTGAATTACTCATGGGGAGGATAGAGGGGGGGGAAGTTTTCACTAAACCTGTCTGCCAGAAGGTTGGCTATATCTACAGCATTTGTGTACGTGGTGTCCTTGACCACCAGTTCTGAGCAGATTCAGTGCTTCTTTTGAGATTGTGGACATATGTGAAGAAGACCTGATGATTGTCTTTACTAGATGTGGCCAGTTTGGACTCGGAAGTTTGCTCTGGAGAATTTCACTAGTGCTCTTATTTGCTTGTTCAGGCTAAGGAGAGATTGTTTCCAGTTAGGCATCTGCTCCTTCTTATTTATTTATGTATGCATTTACCGGGAAAGATCGACTGGGTCAGGAACCCATTTTCACCAGAGGCTCAGGGAGAAAAGCTCCAAATGACACATGAAAGTTAAGACAATTTACATCTGCTCCTTATTTATTTATTTATGTATGCATTTACCGGGAAAGATCGACTGGGTCAGGAACCCATTTTCACCAGAGGCTCAGGGAGAAAAGCTCCAAATGACACATGAAAGTTAAGACAATTTTCATGAACAAGATAAAAAAACAAATATTAAAGCACACAATAATAACTGAATACTAAATAAGTACAGAGAAGTAGATTCAATAATAAATACAAAATAAGTACAGAGAAGTAGATTGAATAATAAATACAAAATAAGTACAGAGAAGTAGATTCAATAATAAATACAAAATAAGTACAGAGAAGTAGATTCAATAATAAATACAAAATAAGTACAGAGGGGTAGATAACAATAATAAATACAAAACAAGTACAGAGGGGTAGATAACAATAATAAATACAAAACAAGTACAGAGGGGTCGATAACAATAATAAATACAAAACAAGTACAGAGGGGTAGATAACAATAATAAATACAAAACAAGTACAGAGGGGTAGATAACAATAATAAATACAAAACAAGTACAGAGGGGTCGATAACAATAATAAATACAAAACAAGTACAGAGGGGTAGATAACAATAATAAATACAAAACAAGTACAGAGGGGTAGATAACAATAATAAATACAAAACAAGTACAGAGGGGTAGATTCAATAATAAATACAAAACAAGTACAGAGGGGTAGATAACAATAATAAATACAAAACAAGTACAGAGGGGTAGATAACAATAATAAATACAAAACAAGTACAGAGGGGTAGATAACAATAATAAATACAAAACAAGTACAGAGGGGTCGATAACAATAATAAATACAAAACAAGTACAGAGGGGTAGATAACAATAATAAAATATGTACTAAATTAAAGTGAAGTGGTAGATTGCAAACTCTTTCTTTATATATATTCATCAGGTAGGAGTAAGGTACAGAATGAGGATCAGAACATTAGATATAAGTAGATGCTTAGAAGGATGGGAAAGTTAAGGGTGTAGAAATATGGAAAGTCTGGTAGTCCAATATGCTCGGGGTTAGTAGATGAAATTCCTGTTTTAGGGATAAAAAGGAAAGCCCCTACACAGTGAATGGATTTCACCTGTTAGGGAAAGAGCAGGGGCACGTCTGATGACATAAAAATGTTTTTTTAGGGTGTGTTTGAAGTTGTTAAAGCTCTCAGATGTCTGTTGGCAGAGAGTTCCAGAGCTTGGCAGTGGCATGAGAGTATAAGCAATTTGGTCCTGGACAGCAATTTTTTTTTCCCTTTTATTATTAAGTTTATTTACTGCAGATGCTCACTAGACAGGTTTACTCTTCCTAGAGGAGGATGATTTTGTACTGTCTGACATCCCGGATTCCATGCAGCTATAAAAATGCTTGTACAGTACTTTGGTGTAGGTTTGGACATTTGTTCTAGTTCCTATGGAAGAGGAGGGGGCTGTGAAGCTGTTTATACCTTCCCTCAGGAGGTTGTAATCAACTTTGGAGAAGTTTTTATGTTTGACGCTAGTGGGGGAAAGGGGTCAGGAGAGATGCTGACTTCGAAAGTGACCACTTTGTGGTCGGATCTTACCAGAAGGATGACACTGTAGGGATACTGCAGTGGTTAGTCATGTTGGATAATACCAAGTCCAAGATATTATCACCTCTTGTGGGGGTGTCGACCAGCTGGTCCAAGGCATATGCATTGACGAAATCAAGGAATCTCTGGGCATTTGTGTTTCAGCATGAGTAGTTCTTCCATTCTTTGGTTGGATAGTTAAAGTCACCCAGGATCAGTGTAAAGGTCCAGGTAGGTGGAGTGAGCATGTTGAGTCAAAGTTGAGGGCCCGTGGCTGGCTATGATTTGAATAGGAGTCTTGTCAATGGTTAACTGCACCTGAAGTGTCTCCTGTGAGCCATACTGTTTGGCCAGCCTGGAGGTGTATATGTCTAACATACATAGAATATCCAGCTCCTTTTGCTTAGCTGCCCAAGGTTTGGGGTCTGAATGTATGACAGGATGAGTAACCTGGAATGGCTGGGTATTCTCTGCAGCTTTGAACCAGGTTTCTGTGACTGCAGAAATGTCACCATCTTCTAGGGTTAAGACTGCTTGCAATGAGTGCAGTTTCATCTTTAGACTACTAGCGTTTAGCAGCATGACCTTTAATTTGGGTTTTGATGAAATTTTCATGTTGGTAGTTTTGACCTAAGGGCATTGCCTAAAAAAGGCACTATGAGTGAGGCAAGACTGAAGCCCAAGGAAGACAGATGTAGGCCATCTCTGGCAAAGCATTGTGGCCTTTCGATCATGTCTTCCCCAGCTGTCAGGTACTAGATTCCCTTGGAATAACACCAGAAACTAAGCCAATTGTTAAAGTCAAACATTTTCTGTTTGTATTGAGGCATCATTCTGGGTGACGGTAGAATGCTGCTTAAGGCTAGAGGCATACCTGCCTGGGACACATATTCAGCAAGCTTGATCATGTCTCTCTTTATATAGTCCAGACAGATAAGACTCAAGTCATTCACGCCAACATGGACTATGACAGAGTCATAATAGCACCTGTTGTTGAAGGACTTGAGTGCATGTGTGATACGGCAGATTCTAGCACCTGACAAACAACTAACTGTGACTTTCTCCTTATCCAGCCTGCTGATGGCCACATCTGTATGTCTCAAAATGGGGTCTCCTAAGACTAATATATTGGGTTTATGCTTAGGCCTTAGTGTTTGTGAGACACAGGTGTGGGAACTGTGTGTGGTATGGTGGGCTGTGCAATTCGCGTGTGTTTTTTGCCTTGGAGGTCACTTTTGTTTGGGTATGTTTTTAATGAGGACCTCTGCATATGTTGGTGTGTTTTGTTCATAGGTGTTTACTAGGCTAACAACTACAAGGGCTTTTTTAAGCCCAGTCATGCATCCCAAATCTCTGAAGAGTTCTGATACCCGTGACAAGTGTACGCATGGGCCTGATAAATGAACCATTTACAAGTTACCTGTATCTGTTAGAGACATAGGTGCCAAACCAGGGATGAATTTCCATTTTCTCATCCAATTGTCCAAGTTGCACTTGAACTGGGTTAGACAGGAACTCTGCTTCACATGGATGGGGAGCCTGTTCCATAGACTGGATAGTCTCTGGGATACATACCTACCTTTCCAGCAGGTCCTATTTATATCACAGGCAAAGTTTAAGTCTTTAGAATGGGTAATTCTGGTGCTGTTTGTTTTGTGGATATGCAGGAGGTCCATCAGAGTCGGGTCTAACAATGTCCTGTATGCCAGGCATAGATCTCCCCTCAAAAGCCTGTACAAGACTAAATACAGGGATAGGGCCTTCAGGCAGTCTGCATAGGACATTTTACTTGTGTCCTGTACTCTTTTAGTGAGAAACCTCTGTGAACATTCCAGTTGTTGGATATTCCTGGTTAGGTACATACCAAAGGGGGCATTGTACTCAATGATAAGTCTGATGAATGCCGAATACAGTAGAACAATGACTTCCTTGGACTTAGATGCCATACCTTTGTTTATAAGTATCGCAACATAGAATGATTTCCTCACCACTGTAGACACGTGATGATCAAAAGCTAGATTACTATCTGTGTGTGTCCCTAGATCCCTGACTACTGGGTCAACTTCAAGGGGTGTGCTGTCAATATGATATTTACCAGGAATGGATGACTTCCCAATGGATATTATTATGCATTTCTTGACATTTGATTTTAGTCCATGGCTCTGACACCAGTTGTTTGTGTCAGCCCCTCCTGGAGAACATTTGTGTCAGTAGAAGATTCAGTGACAACTCCTAATTTGCAATCATCTGCAAATTTAGTCAGCCAGAGACCAGTGACATTGGCCTTGACTTCTGAGAAGTAAATGCCAAAAAGGAGAGGTCAAAAGACTGATTCCCAAGGCACGCCACTTGGGAATGGCCTCTTTGTAGAGGTGGACTCCCCAATTCTAACTTCCCGGGTCCTGTCTGTGAGCCAGCTGGCTATTCACTGGGTGACACACAGGTTTGCACCTACTCTCTTGAGTTTGTCAACAATGACTGAGTGGGGGTATTGTAACAAATGCCTTGGCCAGGTCAAGGTAGGCAGTGTGAACGATTTTGCATTCATCCATTGCTTTGGTGACCTTCTCAAAGAAGTCCACCAGGTTGAGTTGTCATGATCTGCCCTTGACGAAACAAACTGGGTTGGGTTCAGTGTCTGAAGGTTTACTATCTCTCTACTGATCATCTCCATGATAATTCTTTCCACGGCTTTACATACAAGACTAGTGAGACTTATGGGTCTGTAGTTTCCAGGGTTGGTACATGACCCACCTTTGTGCAGAGGGATGACTGTTGCCTTTCTCCATTCATGAGGCACGAAGCCTGTTTGGAGACTACAGTAAAATAGTGATTCCAGAGGCCCTGATAGGTTATGTTTCATGCAATTTAGAAGTCATCTTGGGATACTGTTTGGGCCCATTGATGCAGTGTTCTTGGTCTTAGAAAGAGCATTAAGGACCTGTTCCCAAGTGATAGTAGGGAGTTATATTTGATGATATTTCCTGAGAGAAGGTTGAGAGGAGTAAAGTTGGAGCTGAATTAATCTGCCAGGGGGTTTGCTATATCTTCCTGCTCAGTATAAGTGGCTCCATTTACAATGAGCTCTGCACACAGTTGTGTATTGCCTTTCAGGTTGCGGACATAGCTAAAGAATGCTTTGTGACTGTTCTTGGCCTGAGAGGCCAAACTTACCTCTAATGTGGCTTTGGTAGACTTTATTTGTCCTCTGAGTTGTTTGTTTAGGTTCATAGGTCTGTACTAGGCTAATGGCCCTGGAGCCTTTACAAGCCTAGCCCATAGGATTACCCTGGAATCGTGCCACCCGACCTTAGTTCTCAGTACCTCTGTCGAGTAGAGTCACTAGAGTGATCCCCAGGGAGAATTTTATATTTCCCATCCACTTATCAAGATTTCTCTTGAATAGGGCCAGTGAGGCACTCCGCTTGACATGTATGGGAAGTCTATTCCATAGCATGGGCAACCTCTGGGTTATGAACCTGTCCCCCAAGCTTGCTCTGTTGATTGTGGTAATGAGGCTGAGGTCTCCGGAGCATATAGTGCGGATGGATTGGGATTTCTTTAGATGTAGCATTTCTAAAAGAGCTGGGTTAGACATGTCTTTGTAAGTCAAGCAGAGATCGCCTCTAAGTAGGCGATATGAGACAGAGAACAGTTGGAGTTTTTTGAGTCTGTCCATATAGGACAAGTGTTTAAGACCTAGGATCCTCTTTGTGAGGTACTTTTGCAGCCTCTACAGTTGTTGCAGGTGTCTAGTGAGGTACATGCCAACTGGGGCATTGTACTCGATGACTGGCCTAATGAGGGAAGAGAAGAGGGAGACAATGACCTCTTTCTTCCTGGATGCAAAACTCTTAGTAATGAGATGTGCCACATAGAAGGTCTTTCTGATCACAGTGGCAATGTAGAAGTCAAAAAAGAGGTTGCTGTCAACCTGTGTTCACAGAACTCTTATAACGCCTTCTGTGTTCAGTGCACTACCATCAATGTGGTAATTCATGGGAACCGGGTTTTTCCCAAAGGGGATGAAGACACAGTTTTTGGCATTAAGCTTAAGGCCATGGTTCTGACACCCATCGTTGGTCTCAGTGAGGCCTTTCTGTAGGATGTCAACATCACCTGGGGAGTTAATTATGGCACCCAACATGCAATCGTCTGGAAACGTTGTCAGCATGAGTCCCTTCATGTTGGCCTGGACTTCAGAGAAGTAGATACCAAACAGAAGAGGACCCAGGACTGAACCCTGTGGAGTCAGCTACTTTCACACTGTGGGTTCTATCTGTGAGCTAGTTTGCAACCCACCTAGTGATATAGGGGTTGATGCCTAGCTTAGTGAGTTTTTAAATGATTCCTGAGTGGGGAATGGTATCAAAGACCTTGGGCAGATCAAGGTAGGCTGTATGAACCACCTTGCCTTCATCCACAGCTCTGGTGACTGACTCAAAGAAGTCAGCCAGGTTGAGCAGGCATGATCTACCCTTCACAAAATCAAACTGTGTGGGATCCAGTGTTTGGAGATTCCCTATATCCTTGTTTATTAGGTCCATAATGATGTGTTCCATAGCTTTGTATACCAGACTCGTCAGGCTAATGGGGCAATAGTTAACAGGGTCTGTAGTTGCTCTTCTTTTGTGGAGAGGGATGAATGTAGCAGTGTGCCATTCGGTAGGGACAAAGCCTGAGGTGCGGCTGTGATTGAACAGGGCACATAGGTGAGGTGCCAGTTCACTCTCTAGTTCATGTAAAACACAGCCAGGGATATTGTCAGGTCCCATAGAAGCTGTATTCTTGGCCTTGCACAGTGCTGTTTTAACCTGTGCAGCAGTAATACTGGGTGCCTGGCAATCTACTGGTATTGTGATTGGTCCTTTGGTGGGGGAGACAGGGATAAAGTTGGCACTGAATCTGTCAGTCAGTATAATGGCAACATCTGTTGGCTCGGTATAGGAGGTGCCATTGTGCAATAGCTCAGAGCAAATCTGAGTATTGCCATGGAGATTCTTTACATAGCTATAGAAGGCCTTGTGGTTGTCTTTACTATCTGCTGCAATTCTGTTTTCATAGCTAGCTTTAGAGGATTTGATGAGGGATCTCAACTTTTTCTTGAGGCTGCTAAGGGAGTTTTTCCAGTCTTGGGACTTCACCTTATTCCGCATCAGTTTCCTCCTCCTGTTGTAGAGTTTGTTTATGGAAGGGGACCACCAGATTGGTTTCCTTTTTTTGGAGGAGAGCATCTTGGTTCTATTGGGTATGGCGAGATCCATGCATTTGTGTATGTGTTCATACAGGGCATTAGTGTATGATTCGGTGGTCATGCAGCTGTTCTCCAATTGCATGGTTGCTGTGAAGTTAGCCACCTCTGCTTTTAGGAGCCCAAAGTTAGCTTTGGAGACGTTTTTCATGGTGCTTAACTTTGCGGGGGGGGGTCTGGATTTCCAAGGTGATTAGTTTGTGGTCGGATCTAATCAGGGAGGAGTTGACTATCGGTCTAGAGCAATGGTCGCCCATGTTAGTAATGACCAGGTCAAGGATGTTGCTACCTCTAGTGAGGATAAGTATGAGCTGGTCCAAGGCATTGGAATTAATGAATTCCAGAAACGATGGTCAAGTGAATTGGTACATGAGTACTTTTCCCAGTTAAAGCAGGGGTAGTTGAAGTCACCCGGTATGAAAGTGTTAGGTTGGACCCTGATATTCTCCAGGGTGCTTAGGAACGTGGAGTGTGAGTCTTGGGACATGGTTGGGGACCTATAGCAGTCTAGTTTGATGAGAGTGCTTTTATCCTGCTGGGTGATGCATCTCTAATTTTTGCCATGATTTTCTTCTTCCTGTTATACAGCTTACTGACTTTGTGATTCCACCAGGGTGGCTTGCTTTTCTGAGTTAGTTCTGCACATCTTCCTGGTGGGTACAGCTGCCTCTATGCGGCTATTAACATGCTTGTACAAGGTTTCTGTGAAAACTTCTGCATAGGCAGCAGTGTTCACAGGGTTTATGGGAGCTTGAAATTTTGCCAGGTTCTCATTTAATAGCAGTAGGTTAGCCTTAGAATAGTTGCTGAATATTCCAGGTTTAGCTTGGGTTCCAGATTTTATTTTTACTTCAAAGGAGACCATTTTGTGGTCTGACATTACGAGGGAAGGCATTACAGTAGGGGGTGTACAGCACTCTCCCATATTAGTAAGGACCAGATCCAGTATGGTTGACCTCTGGTTGGTGTACTGACTATCTGGTCCAGGAAGTTTGTGTTTACAAAATTCAGGAATCTCTGTGCATGTACGTTTGGTGTTGTATAGGATTCCCAGTTAATAGTGGGGTAATTAAAGTTTCTAATATGTTTAAATACATGGTATGGGTTTCCTGGGTCATAGAGGGGGACTTATAGCTTGCAAGGAAATGGTATTGGATTTTACCTATGGTGATTTGAACATGGAAGAGCTCAAGTGCATTTTCCTGTTTGACCAGCCTTGAAGTATATTTATTTTTGATGTAAATAGAGGCACCGCCACCTTTAGTCCCTGCCTGTGAGGTAGCTGGCCTAAATGTGTGGAAGGCATTATAACCTTGCACTGTTGGTGTGCTTTCTGTGGCTTTAAACCATGTCCCAGTGACTGTACAGTGTCAGGATTCTCTGAGCTTCTAGAGAGTGGAGTTTTTTGTTTATACTCCTAGCATTGAGCAGTAATACCTTTAGATTTTCTTGGTTTTGATTTGCTATGTCGGAAGTACTTTCAGTTTGGCATTGCCTAATAAAGGTACTAAGGGGTAAGACAATGTTTTGGCTAATATTCAAAAGCCTAGAGGGGAGAGGTGCACACCATCCCTGGCAAAGCAGTGTGGTCTGTTGACCATCTCCTTCTACGCTGACAAACACTGCACCCCATTAGAATGACACCAGAAACTAAGCCAATTATTAAAGTTAATCATCTTTTGTTCTTATTGTGGCATCATCCTTGGAGAAGGTAAAATGCTGCTCAGTGCTAGGCTCATACCTACCTGAGACACATATTCCGAGAGCTCCATGATGTCTCTCTTCATACAGTCTAGGGAGGTGCGTCTCAGGTCATTTACTCCTACATGGACTATGACTGATTCATACTGGTAATTGTAGTCCAATGACTTGAGTGCATATGTAATGTGGCAGATCCTAGCCCCTGATAAGCAACTGACCATAACTTTCTCCTTACTCAGCCTGGTGAGAGGGACATCAGTGTGTCTCATGATGGAGCCGCCAATGACAAGAATGTTGGATTGTGTGGTAGCTTGCCTTATGGGCTTAGAGGTAGAGGCTCCATGAGATGTAGCACTACCTGCTTGATGTGGGTGTTGTTTTGAAAGAGTGCACTTGGGGCTGTTGAGGGAATTTGTGTGATCACAAATGTGGGTGTGTGTGGTGTTTGTGTTGACAACTTTCTCAGTGCCAGATATGCTGGCTTGTGAGGAAGAGAGCACAGACTCTATTTTTCTTAATGTAATTGCATCTCTCACAAATTGTGTTCCGAGGTGGTAGTAGTACAGGGCTGTGCGTGTACATGAGGCAATTGCTACACTGTCTCAGGATGCCCATATCAACCAGACTGGCAGGAGAAACCATAGGAAACTGTCCATCCATATTTGTCAGAATCTGAGGGAGAGAGGCCAGAAAAAGCTAAGGTAAACAGTGGAAGGTCTAAGATGAGTAATTTGTACCTGGAAAACCTCACGATGGGTTAAAAACAGTGCAGCTGCGGTGTGCAATGCGCAAACAAGCCCAAACCAGCTCAAATGCAGGGTTTAAATACCACTAAGAATAGAAGATGCTAGTAACATAGAAATCTAGCCAATCCTGCTAGCCCCTCCTCTCTTTACCAGTCAGCTTGTGACTGGTAAAGAGAGCATATTTCAAGGGTTAGAGAGTTTACCAGTATGGTCAATATCTGATTTGTAGAACTGAAGAAGGCATATGACTCCACAGTCTTGAATGACTAGGGGGAGATGGTACAGAAGTATACTCTTGGAAGGTCACTGCTGCATGTCATTTGATTCCAGTCTTCTCTGAATGAGGTTGTGCCAACAGTTTCATGTCAAGTATTTTCAAGGTGAGTGTGCAACAGTGCTGACACTGTGCTTTGTTATAAGTTCATAGGCTGTTACACGGCAGTTAAGCCATTGCAATTCCAGCCACTACAATCAGATGAATATTTTCTGTTTCTGGGTGAAAATATCCTCTTGGTCTAAAATGACTGGGATCTACTGCTTGCAACATATATTTTTAATGGTGTGTGTAAGGTGGGTAGAATGAAAACCACAACCTCCAACTAAGAAATGACCAGCAAATGTGTGCAGTGACAACAGTACTACAGGGATGGTACAAAATTGTGTTAAAGAGAGAGCTAAGTCAAAGGATGAAACTCTCAGTTTACTGGTCAGTCTGCATCCCTACACCCTCCAATAGTCCTTAGCCTTGGGCAGTGATCTAAAGGATGAGATTGTGGATACATGTGGTAAACAGCAGACTTTCACATGATTACTGGACTTGCACAACATGCCCGCATGAAGAGTTCCACAATCTGGGAGAATATTGAAACAGAGCTGCAATGTTTGTTGGAATTATAAACAGGAGTCAGTTGTGATGGTATGACCACTTAGTAAGGATGCTCCCCGGGCACCACTTTGTTCCAGGCAGCACCCCCTGGGTGAATGCACGAGAGCAGAATCAGATTAATCTACAAAGTTTATTTCTCTCAGCTTTTCTTGTAAATCTTAGGAACCCTGCAACGTCAGCCAGGGATTGTTGCTTTGGATAAAGAAATCCTGTTTGCTCTTTTCAGTTAGTTACCACTGTGATCCTGATGAGGATAAGTAATTTACAAAAATGGACGAACAAATTTCCTTACTACAAGTTAGACATAATGATTAAAATATTGGACTCAGATGGGCTAACAATAACGAGCTTTATAAATTCATTCAACTCATCACTACTCCAGCTAGGTACAACAAGTCTACTGCCACACAGTACAACCTGGATTGAATACTAACCTCCACTCCTGATAAAATCTCTTGCTATGGCACTCTTCTGGAAAGTCTAAGTGACCCTCTCCCCATCTACAGAGTCAGGCACCAAACCAGCAACCCTAGAACTCATTACTATGCCCCAGTTAGAAAAATATCCACCTTCCATAAAGAAACTTTCCTAAAGACACTTAATCAATGCAACTGGGAATCTCTTAGGGCCCTCACTTTAGCTGATGCTGTAACCCAATTTAACACAGACTTCCTAAGCATCCCAGACACCCTCAATCCCTGCAGACAACGAGAGTGAAAACAAATGCATGGCTATGCTTAGAATCAAAATAAATCATGAAACAGAGAGACAAAATATTGAAACAGTGGTTGAAAAATAAACCAGATAAGAACCTACAAGCTTACAGACAACTAAGAAACACAGCTAAATATCTCATCACCAAAGATAAGAAAATCTATTACTGTAAACTCCAAAACAATCATTCTAAGAGCCCTACACATTCATTGGCATCACTTAAGCTGCAAAATCCAGGACAAGCCACACAAACTACTCCCAAAACACACCAAACCAACAGGATAACGTTGCCAATCAGTTTAATACCCACTTTATTAATACTGTCAAACCTGTGGCTAGCAACACATCCAAACACTCATAGTCCCCCCAATCGAATCATTTTCTTAAACATTTCTCTCTTCAACCTGCTCCCAAATGCCATGATCAAAAAACTCCTCCATAAGCTAAAACCCACTACCAATGCCCCAGACAATTTGCCAGGTGAATATCTTAAAGAGCAGCAGAAGCAATATCCTGTCCCATAGCAAGAGAGACAAACAGATTACTAGCTGAACGCACTGTCCCATGAATTTTGAAAAAAATTTTTTTATCATTCCCTTCACAAAGGAGGTGCATTCATTGAACCCTCTAGTTACAGACCAATAGTTATACTATCACCCTTATCAAAAGTACTAAAGAAATATATACACAATCAATCAGCTATGTGCTAAAAAAAAAACTTCTCTTTCCTACACAAACTGTTTGTAAACCCCATCATAGCACTACTACTTTAGTGAATTTCACTAAAACCATTAGCACACAAAGAAATGAAAGTAACCTAGTTTCAGCACCTTTCTCAGACCTATCTAAATCTTTTGATACAGTATCCCACCTGAAATTTCTTCAAAAACTCTCCTCGGAAGAACTAACTAAACCCTCCTAACATTGGTTTACCAGCTATCTATCAAACTGAGCACAAGCCGTAAAACAGCAAACTGACTTCTCCTCTTTCCACACCATAAATAAAGGAGTTTCACAAGGATCGGTTCTAGGCCCCGTGCTTTTTAACCTCTTTCTTAACTACCTCTGTACAGCTGCCAAACAAGATACCGTAGTCCAACATGTAGATGATTCCACATTTGTCTGCTCAGATAAAACTATGGCAAAACTATAAGATCTTACGCAATGATCAGTCTTCTCTGTCGATTCAAGGTTAAGTAATTAATAGCTCCTACTAAACCCACTCTTCCCCCAAAAAATCTAATACTCTATTTCAAAACAACTGTCTACACAAAAGAAATCTTTCATCTTAACCTATGCCAACAACACCGGAATCGAACAGGCAATTCAGGCAAAATTACTAGGCGGCATCATAGATAAGCAGCTAAAACCAGACCTCTACATATCATGAGCCGTAAAAAAATCCATAATATACTGGTATCCCTTTACAGATCTAATGAATACTTCACTGACACAGCCAGAAAATATATAGCCGCTACCTTCTTACTGTCATCTCTCCTACATACTGCACTAATTTTACTAACCATCAAGTCATGCTGTTAAACAAACTAGAGCAATATTACAATAAAATAGCAACATTTGCCACCATCCTACACTTCAGAGGGCAACACTGTCTGGCTCTCCAAAAGCTAAACTGTTTAGAACTCCCACACTCACAGAGCCAATTGAAAGAGGGGCAGTGAGCAAAACTCTGATCTGTGATATATAACATTAAGTACCCTGTTTTTGCTCATTTTTACTAGTTATTGCTTATTATAGATATTTATAACACTTTTATTATCTGCTGCATACTTTTTTACAGTATTTTAAATCTATAAACTAATCTGCACGGTTGAACTAAAAGTGTCTGCCTCACAGGACCTGATAAACTGTCACACAGTTTGTAAATCTTTTCTAGCTAGTTTCACTGTGTGTAAGGTATTAAATAGAAATTTTTCCCATTTGTTAAACATCTGTTTGTTCGGATTTCCTGCCAAGAAGTGTATCATATAACTGATTTAGTTTCCCAATCACCCAATGGTGTCTTGTTCTTATACTTGGTGGCTTTGCAGTTGCCCGTCCCTACTGCAGATTTGATCTAGGACACTCTTCCTAGTCTAGTGTCATTAGCTCATTCTACCTAATACAGAGAGAACATTTGAGAAGGCCAACCCACTTTGATTCTTAATCTTGAATTATCTTCTGCTCCTCTTTTCTCCCTTTCCACTTTACAAAAAAAAAAAAAAAAATGCTAGAATCTCCCTGTGTTCTGAGTGTGCTTCTCAAGTATATTTTTTGGCACTTTTTAACTTTTCAGAGTTGAATAAAACAATAACTGAATTCAGTTAAAAATACATTTTGAATAAATTGCATTTATGTAAACTGTATTTGCTTTAATACTGCTACACTCTCTAGCCTGCAATGCACTTGAATTGTTTTTAGTGCTGTTTTAGCTGCTTTTCTATAAAAAATAAATAAATAAAATAAAATTCTAAGCTTGATTTCTGCCTTTCCTGTAACTAGTCTAGTCCAGATACAGATTTGTTGTATCCAGGACTGTTTGTAAGCTTCTGAGATCCCCAAGCCTTTCTGTGTTGGAGGGAAGCCTTCTAGCTTATCAGTAGGAGTGATAAGTACTAGGTAGCCAATCTACCACAAGAGGAGTGGTTCCTGGCCCAGAAATTGTAGTTTACTGGCTGTTTGGGCAGTTTTTCCATATCTTCAACTTTCTGGTTTAAAAGCTCGCATTTGCGCTTTTCACGCCTTTCCTCTAACTAGTCTAGTCCAGATACAGATTTGCTGTATCCAGGACCATGTGTAAGCTTCTGAGCCCCCACCCCAAGCCTTTCTCTGTTGGAGGAAGCGTTCTAGCTTATCAGTGGAAGCAGTAAGCACTAGGTAGCCTATCTACCACAAGAGGAGTGATTTCTGGCACAGAAATTGTAGTTTACTGGCCATTTGGGCAGTTTTTCCATCTCTTTCAACTTTCTGGTTTAAAAGCCTGTGTTTGCCCTTGTTTCCCACCTTTCCTGTAACTAGTCTAGTCCAGATACAAATTTGCTGTATCCAGGACTGTTTGTAAGCTTCTGAACAGTGCCAAAGTCTGTTCTTCAATTTTTTCCCTTAGATTTGCTAGTTCTCTCCTCTCCTGCACTTTTACCAGCTTATTAGTCTAACACTTTACCAGACTTCTTGTTGCAATTATTATAGCACACAAAAGTGCTACCAGCACTAAACATTCTACAAGGAAACAGCTCCAGTACTTATTTTTAATGCCCACACCTCCAGGAATGTCTAAAGGTCAGTTCTCTATGCATTTTCCTATTAACCTGGTGAACTTGGGCATCCTGAAGCAATGTGGCAACTGCCTCATGTACACTGACAACCCTCTCCTCTTACTTCCCAACACTCAGACTTGTGAGTGATGCACTTATATATCCAAATTGGAAGCCACACACTCTCCAGCCAAGACTGGAACAGCTGATCAAGAGGAGAAGGCCAACACTTGCACCACACCACATGGAACACACAGCCCTCAAGAACACACACCAGCACTGCAAGCACAAACCACATACCCACCTTTGTGGAGGCTCTCAATAAATCTACCCAAACAGCAGAGACCTCCAAGGCACAAATGCACTCGACCACGACAACACAACACTAATCACGTGACACATAACTCTCCTAAACAGTGTGACACTCAATCAAATCTCCTACGGCAAAACAGCATGCCCAACGCACTAGTGATAGGTGACTCAATAGCGAGGCACATTGAAATCTCACTCCCTAGGTTGAATAAGGAGAAAGTAACAGTCAGCTGCCTGTCAGGCACCAGGATCCACAACGTAACACATGCACTCAGGTCCTTCAACAACAGGTACAAATATGACTCTGTCATTGTACATGTGGGTGTGAATGACCGGAGACGCACCTCCCTGGAATACATGAAAAGAGACATGGATTAGCTCTCTGATTATGTAGCCCATCTGGGAATGACCCTAGCCCCTGAGCAGCATCCTAAAATCACCCAGAATGATACCACAGTACAAGCAGAAAATGATCGATTTCAACAATTGGCTAAGCTTCTGGTGTCATTCTAAGGGGATCCAGTATCTGTCTGCCTGGGATGACATGATTGACAGATCTCGATGCTTTGCCAGAGATGGACTGCATCTGTCAACCCTGGCCTTCCGGATACTGGCCAAGGCTCTTGCCACTCCTATAATGCCTTTTTAGGCAGTGTTCCAAAGACCAAATTACCACCATAACAACTACAAACAAATGCAATCTGAGGGTCATGCTGCTCAATGCTAAATGTCTAAATCTCAAAATGCACTAGGTTGAAGCACTTCTTAAAATGAATAACACTGACATTTGTGCCATAACTGAGACCTGGTTCAAGGCAGCAGAAAGCACCCCTGCACTGCCAGGCTATAACACATTCCATACCTTTCGGCCCCAGAACTTGGACTGAAGCTCCAAAGGTGGTGGTGTTTCCATATTCATAAAGGGTGCACACACATCCAGACTGTAGCCCAACATAACACATCTGAGATACTTCAGGTGCAGCTAACATTGGGTAAGACAGCGATTCAGGTCGTAGCCTGCTATAGGTCCCCAACCATGTCCCAAGACTCACACTCCACGTTCCTAAGCACCCTGGAGAATATTAGGGTCCAACCTAACACTTTCACACTGGGCGACCTCAACTACCCCTCCATTAAATGGGAAAACTACTTATGTACCAATGCACTTGCCCAACATTTTCTGGAATTCATTAATTCCAGTGCACTGGACCACCTCGTTCTTGCCCCCACTAGAGGTAGCAACATCCTTGACCTGGTCATTATTAACATGGGCACCCGTTGCTCTACACCAATAGTCAACTCCTCCCTGGTTAGATCCGACCACAAACTAATCACCTTGGAAATCCACATCCCTCCCACCCACCCACACCCCTCTCTCGCAAAGGTAACCACCATGAAAAACTTCTCCACAGCTAACTTTGGGCTCATAAAAACAGAGCTGGCTAACTTCACAACACCCATGCAAATGGAGAATAGTTGCATGACTGCCGAATGATACACTAATGCACTGTACGAACACGTACACAAATGCATGAATCTTGCCATACCCAACAGAACCAAGACACTCTCCTCCAAAAAAAGGAAGCCAATCGAGTGGTCCCCTGCCATAAACAAACTCTACAACAGAAGGAGAAAACTGATGCTGTATAAGGTGAAGTCCCAAGACTGGAAAGACTTCTTTATCCCCCCTCAACAAAATGTTGAGATCCCTCATCAAATCCTCTAAAGCTAGCTATGAAAACAGAATTGCAGCAGATAGTAAAGACAAACACAAGGCCTTCTATAGTTATACAAAGAATCTCCACAGCAATACCCAGATTTACTCTGAGCTACTGCACAATGGTACCTCCTATACCGAGCCAACAGATATTGCCAATATACCGGCCGACAGATTCAGTACCAACTTTACCCCTCTCCCCCCTCCCCAAAGGACCAGTCACAATGCCAGTAGATTGTCAGGCACCCAGTATTACTGCTGCACAGGTTAAAACAGCACTGTCCAAGGCCAAGAATACAGCTTCTATGGGACCTGACAATATCCCTGGCTTTGTTCTACATGAACTACAGAGTGAACTGGCACCTCACCTGTGTGCCCTGTTCAATCACAGCCTCACCTCAGACTTTGTCCATACCAAATGGTGCACTGCTACAATCATTCCTCTCCACAAAGGAGGATCAACTACAAACCCTGTTAACTATCACCCCATTAGCCTGACAAGTCTGATATGCAAAGCTATGGAATGCATCATCATGGACCTAATAAACAGGGATATAGGGAATCTCCAAACTCTGGATCCTACACAGTCTGGATTTGTGAAGGGTAGATCATGCCCGCTCAACTTAGTCAACTTCTTTGAGTCAGTCACCACAGCTGTGGATGAAAGCAAGGTGGTTCATACAGCCTACCTTGATCTGGCCAAGGCCTTTGATACCATTCCCCACTGAGGAATAATAGAAATAGGAATAGGAATAATAGAAAAACTCACTAAGCTAGGCATCGACCCCTATATCACTAGGTGGGTTGCAAACTGGCTCACAGGTAGAACCCACAGTGTGAAAGTAGCTGACTCCAAGTCAGACTGCTGACCAATCATGAGTGGAATCCCACAGGGTTCGGTCCTGGGTCCTCTCCTGTTTGGTATCTACTTCTCTGAAGTCCAGGCCAACATGAAGGGACTTGGCTGACAAAGTTCGCAGACGAGTGCAAGTTGGGAGCTATTATTAACTCCCCAAGTGATGTTGACATCCTACAGAAAGGCCTCATTGATACCAACGACTGGTGTCAGAACCATGGCCTTAAGCTCAATGCCAAAAAATGTGCCGTCATCCCCTTTGGGAAAAACCCGGTTCCCATGAATTATCACATCAATGGTAGTCCACTGAACACAGAAGGCGTTATAAGAGATCTGGGAACACAGGTTTACAGCAACCTCTCTTTTGACCAGCACATTGCCACTGTAGTCAGAAAGTCCTTCTATCTGGCCCATCTCATTACTAAGGGTTTTGCATCCAGGAAGAAAGAGGTCATTGTCTCCCTCTACTCCTACCTCATTAGGCCAATCATTGAGTACAATGCCCCATTTGGCATGTACCTCACTAAACACTGCAACAAGTGGAGAGGCCGCAAAAGTACTTCACAAAGAGGATCCTAGGCCTTAACCATCTGTCCTATATGGACAGACTCAAAAAACTCCAACTATTCTCTGTCTCATATTGCCTACTTAGAGGCAATCTCTGTTTAGCTTACAAAGCCATGTCTGACCCAGCTCTTTTAGAAATGCTACATCTAAAGAAATCCCAATCCCTCCACACCACACCACACCACATGCTCCAGAGACCTCAACCTCACTACCACAGTCAACAGAACATGCTGGAGAGACAGGTTCATAACCCAGAGACTGCCCATGCAATAGAACAGACTTCCCATACATGTCAAGCAGAGCACCTCACTGGCCCTCTTCAAGAGAAATCTTGATGAGTGGATGGGAAATAGAAAATTCGTCCCAGGGATCACTCCAGTGGCTTTACCCGACAGAGGCACTGGAAACTAAGGGCGGGTGGCATGATGCCAGGGTAATCCTATGGGTTAGGCTTGTAAAGGCTCCAGGGCCATTAGCCTAGTATACACCTATGAACTACCTAACACACATTCAACTCACAACACTACACAGACTTCTCCATAAGCACAAAACAGCTCATCCCTAAACAAATATGGTTCTAATTTCTAGAGATCAATCATTTTTCATTATTAACAAAGTGTGGAAACGTGCAGGAAACTTCCTGTATTCAACTAATATTGCAAAAGCGTGGAACCATATCATATTAACACTGAAATCAATCCAAGAGCTAAGCTCCTTCAAAAACCATTTAAGTCTCATGTGATAGAGAAATGGCTATGATCCAGCAATCCCACTGGCTAGCTCTGTAACTCCCATATATTTTATTTTTTTTTAAGCAGACTGGTCTCATCACTAGTCTATCTCTGTGTACATAGCCTATAATTTTTCCAACCTACTCCCAAACCCAGATGTTCTGAACCCCTCACTTTCTTCCCAATGTCACTCAGTCTTCCTTAACTTTTCCTAAACTCCACTTGATGCTCCCACTCACACTACATGTCCCTTATCTCTTCTCACACACATACTTCCGACTCGTGAGTTTTCTACCTTCACGCTTACTGTTATCTCCTCACCCCTCCTTCCTGCCTGTACTCATGTTACTACTCTTCCTAACACACTTTACTTACTTGTTACCCTCCTTCTACCTTCACGCTTACTGTTATCTCCTCACCCCTCCTTCCTGCCTGTACTCATGTTACTACTCTTCCTAACACACTTTACTTACTTGTTACCCTCTTTCTACCTTCACGCTTACTGTTATCTCCTCACCCCTCCTTCCTGCCTATACTCATGTTACTACTCTTCCTAACACACTTTACTTACTTGTTACCCTCTTTCTACCTTCACGCTTACTGTTATCTCCTCACCCCTCCTTCCTGCCTATACTCATGTTACTACTCTTCCTTACACACTTTACTTACTTGTTACCCTCTTTCTACCTTCACGCTTACTGTTATCTCCTCACCCCTCCTTCCTGCCTGTACTCATGTTATTACTCTTCCTAACACACTTTACTTACTTGTTACCCTCCTTCTACCTTCACGCTTACTGTTATCTCCTCACCCCTCCTTCCTGCCTATACTCATGTTACTACTCTTCCTAACACACTTTACTTACTTGTTACCCTCTTTCTACCTTCACCCTACTGCTATCTCTTTCACAACCACGCCTCCTCAACCTGCTTCCTGCCTACACTCCTGTTACTACCCTTCCTAACACATTTCACTTACTTGTTACCCTCCAACTCACTAATATACTTGTCAAGGCTCCACATTCAAAATCTCATCAACTACAAGGCCCTCCACATCCTTAACATGTAACGCTCCCTTACTCCACTACTTACTTCATTTCTTCCACTCTCTATTCTCCCTTACTTCACTACTTACTTAATTTCTTCCACTCTCCATTCTCCCTTACTTCACTACTTACTTCATTTCTTCCACTCTCCATTCTCCCTTACTTCACTACTTACTTCATTTCTTCCACTCTCCATTCTCCCTTACTCCACTACTTACTTCATTTCTTCCACTCTCCAGTCTCTCTCCCTCTTTCACTGAATCTCTCTTGGACACAACAAGCAAAACCACAGCACCTCCTGTGTTGCTCTCTCTCTCTCTCTCTCTCATTCTATAAAGCTGGGATTCTAAATATGAACCAGCAAAATAACGCCTCAAAGAGAATTGTCATGATGTTATCAACTTTTTTTTAACCAAAAATGCAAGGTTGATATTCTGTATGTAATTTTAGTTTTTTTTTCTCTCACCCTGCTTCACCACCACATGGAAAAGGATCAAAACTACAACTGACAGACTTATAAGGCCACCGTGTATATAATCTACATACGATGCCACATATATTTTGATAGGCTAAGTATACAGACACTGCTTAAATAGTCTTATACTTTGCAAATTTAAGCACACTGTGTAAAAATATCATGCATTCTATGAATACTTGTACACTGCTTGTACACTGTCATTCTGTGTGTAATCATGATAATTTCTGTAAAAAAAAAAAAAAAAAAATCTAAGGAGCTTTTCTTTGTGGGACTCCATCGAAAAGTTTAGTGAAACCCAGGCCGACTTTCCCAGTAAACAAAGGCAAAATAAATAAATAAAGTGAATAATCCTCTACGCATGTTCTATAAAGTTCCTAAATCGGAGACACTGGGATACCCCTTCAGTACAGCAGTTTGCCACCTCTCTCTCTAATTAGCAGGTATCAGTTTTACTGCCGTTCTTCTTCTCATTTTATTTTCCTTTTTTTTCTTTAAGTAAAGGACACAGAATGAGTACAACACTAAGGACAACACTGTTTAAAGTTGGGAAGTTCCGTCGGAATGTTACCTCACGGTACTGCAAGCACATGAACAAAAGTCTCTAATACGTCCATGGGCACCGGAACCATAGAGTAAGGGGGAAGGGGCACCCCCTACTTTTGCATCTTACAACTTTAAGTATGTCCTGGCTTGCTAACAAGTAGCAAGCATTAAAAAAAAAGTGAAATGCCAATCTCTTTTATTTTATTTAAAATCAAATATTAGGATATGATAGTTCATACCGTTGTGCTCTGCCTCTGCTTGAATTCCTCAATGTCCTCCACTTGTCTGTGTGTGGGGGGGATTCAACTTCAGATTGCGGACTGAGCTGTATGTACTGCATGCACCACTAAGCAGGTGCATTGGTCTGCCTCCCCCCTGCCTGACTGACTTAATAGTTCAGACTGGTCAGGGCTCAGCGGCAAGTCACACGTGTGTAGAAAATGATAGCTAAAACCGACCACTGTGTTTGACCTAAGTTACCTCACTTTTTCCTCAGTCCTCGTTCCACTCCTCAAAATCCAAATGAGAGAGTGATTGAAGTTTATTGTTTGAACACAGTTTGACTGAGAAGAACCAAATTCTGAGTCTGTGCATTGCTGTCAGTGCCGTGGTGGTATGTATATTAAATATATTACAGTCTTCTTGCAGACAGCTGCAGCCTCTGTACCCAGTCAGTATTATTTGTTTTATCTGTTTTGTTTGGTAATGGAGCAGGAATGGGAAAGGCACTGGTGAGGGTCTTGGGTCTATACCTGTCAACCTCATAGAGCAAGAAATCTGGACAAAGCCATAAATAAAAGTGGGACAAAGGCCCAAAAACAGGGACAACTTATGAATATTGCTCTTACAAACTTCGAAAGTTGATAGAATAACAGGATTTGCATTTCTGCAGGATATGAAGTCTGAAAACTCAAATGGCTGTCATCATTTTCAAACTTCAATCTTTAATAATTTACCACTAATTTACCAGAAAACCACAACTTTATGAAAATTAGACCAAAAATATGAAGGCAAAACCTGGACATTCTGCGAAAATCTGTAGAGTTGAGAGGTATGCTTGGGTCTAAAGCAATGAAGAGGTTGTTGGGGGAAATTTTTCATTTTAGTGCTTGTGCATACATACACAAAGAAGTACTGAAGAGTCATTGGAGAAAATGTTTCATTTTAGTGCTTGTGCATACACAGACAAAGTACTGAAGGGGTTGTTGGGGAAAATGTTTAATTTTCATGCTTGTGCATACATGGACAAAGTACGCAAGGGATCCTTAGGGGAAATGATTCATTTTGATGTAATTTTGTGCTTACCATGCATACAGACAAACTACTGAAGAAGTCACAGGTTCATAGGTAGGTACTAAGCTATCAGCCCAAGGGCCTAAGTAAGCCTAGCCAACAAGGTTCCCTGGCTTACACCACCCACTAAAGTTATTTTCCTGTGCCCCTGTCAAGCAGAGTCACAGAAGTGATCTCCGGGGTGTAGTTGCTATTTCCCATCCACTTATCAAGATTTTTCTTGAAGACTGCTAGTGAGGAACTTTGCTTGACATAGATGGGTAGCTTGTTCCAGAATATGGGAAGTATTAGAACATTACCCCACTAGATGCGCAGTAGCAAGGACCGCCCAAGCCCCGCCCAGCACTTTGCTCATGACACTAATTTTGAAAACTGCTTTGAATAAACATGGCAAAACCATCCTCAGAAAAATGAGTATGCTAAACATTGTAATTATCTCAATACAAAGCCTTTTATCCCTTATTTGCTGGTACCAGTATTTCCAATTTCCAGTGATCAAAAGCTTCGATATATTTATTACATCTTAGACTAAATAATTTGGCAGACCGTGTACTTACAAATGTACCAATCCAAACAGATTTACCTATTCAAACTAGCACAGAATATGCTGCATTTATAAAAAAGTATTACACTTTTACACTGAGAATTACAATTCTTTAAATGGGAGGGGTGCGAACACATACGATGCTGCATGTATAAAAACTATTACATAGACTTAAAATTCCTATTCTGTAAAGGTGCGGGTGGTGACCTTTCTGTGAGATCTTTTTTATTGCATTGGGGAAAATGTTTTATTTTTGTGCTTTCACATACATGGAAAAATAATTAAGGGAACCTTTGGGAAATGATTCATTTTGATGTCATTTGGTGGTGCTTGTGCATACATGGACAGAATACTGAGAGGGTTGTTAGGGGAAATGTTTCATTTTGGTGCCTGTGCATACAAGGACAAACCTGACTGAAGGGGTCATTGGAGAAAATGTTTAATTTTGGTGCTTGCGCATACATGGACAAACCTGACTGAAGGGGTCATTGGAGAAAATGTTTCATTTTGGTGCTTGCGCATACATGGACAAACCTGACTGAAGGGGTCATTGGAGAAAATGTTTCATTTTGGTGCTTGCGCATACATGGACAAACCTGACTGAAGGGGTCATTGGGGAAAATGTTTTATTTTGGTGCTTGCGCATGCATGGACAAACCTGACTGAAGGGGTCATTGGGGAAAATGTTTTATTTTTGTGCTTGTGCATACTGGAAAAGTAATTAAGGGAACCTTGGGGGAAATAATTCATTCTGATGTCATTTGCTCCTTACATGCATACATGGACAGGCTACTGAACAGGTGATTCGGGAAAACGTTTCATTTTGGTGTTTTTGCATATATGGACAAACTGCTTATGGGAACCTTGAGCAAATGACTCATTGTGATGTAATTTGCTTTTTGTGCATACATGGACACACTACTGAGGAGGTGGTCCTTAGGGGAACTGTTTCATTTTGGTAGTTCTGCATACTTGGGAAACTACTAAAGCAGTCTTTGGGGAGATTTAACCCCACAGCATACTATAGTTTCAATGTACTAGTTATTGCTTGAGTGTTTATGATTGTACTACATGGGTTTATAGATTTATGCTGGACCCTTTACTATTCGGAAACTATTTCTCAGAAGTCTAGGCAAAATGAAAATGGCCTGTGGGAACATGGGTATAACATGGCTAGCCTGGTAAAGGTCCTATGGCCATTAGCATAGTAACCTCCTATAAATCTGTGCACCCTTGATCCATAACTTTGTTTGGATACTAACTGCAGCTTGCCGATTCTTGGTTTGGGGGCCTTTCTGTAAGAATGCAGTGTGAGAAGAGAGTAGTGTGTTATAATATGTTAGCAGTTATGCAAACTATTTCTGTGTTGTGCACTTCTGTCTGTTTTTTGTTGAACATTTCAGGGTTAGTGAACTTATTTCCAAGGAATTCAACCCATCCAAGTTGGAAACTTCTGGAAGAAACCTTATTGTGTTTTTACCTGATTGGACCAAGGGATTAACTGTGTAAGAGTCTTTTATCCTGCTGTGATAAGACTCGCATTTGTGCAAAGTCAGTTCCCCGTACCCTGTGTGTGTGTGTGTGTGTGTGTGTGTGTGTGTGTGTGTGTGTACATATATATATATATATATGTGTACACACGCATATATATATATATATATATATATATATATACATACACACACACAAACACACACATCTATATATGTATGAATGTATGTACATATTGTCAGAAAATACTTGGTGGACATAAAATAGGCTTCACTGTTGGTGGAAAACATGTTTTGATAATACTTGTGAAGTCCATTACTGCCAGCTGTATAATCCAACTTGATGTAATAAGTGGAGTACTTGGTTTGCAGTTCTGGTAAGTGATATGTAGATGCAATCCTCTTATTTGCATTTCTACTTTGTATGATGCAGTATTGTCCTACCAACAGCTTTGCAGTTCTGCTGCGACACTTTTTACCTCAATATATGATGGCTGACTTGTATACAAGCTTGCGTTGCATTTTATTTCATTATTGCTTTTTAGACTCCAAACTCAGAAACACAGTATTTTCCCCCACTTTTGTTACTGCATGCCAAGCAGAATATCAGATGGGACTTTGTGTTTGTCTATTTCTGACCACAGTCCTGGCAGCCCACTGTGAACTTTATTATGAAGTAGGAAATACTCAAGCTTTAGCAGTACTACAGCTTGCATATTTACAGCTGTACAATATAAAGTGCATGGTATGTTGTCAGTATTATGGTCATAAATAGATCCGTTGCATCCCTGCTTACAAAGCTATTGCAATTCTCTCTATGCAGGTCAAGTACTGCATCAAGTACTTTTGTCAGCTAATTCCCCTCCACTGATAATTTGTACAGAAAAGAGTAGCGTACCTCAGAATGGCATGCTTGATTTAACAGCACTGCAATTGCTTCTTTAACACATACCAACTCATATCAACACAGCTTGGCTTAACTTCTAACTCTGTAAGAAATGTATGTGCAATTATCCTTAATGAAACTTAGCTTGCATCACACTGATGCTTCTGTAATGGCAGTAAATACTTTTAAAAAATTTGCCCTTTTTAAATCACTAAGTGCCCCTCTTGACCTCCACCCCCCCCCCCCCAGTCTTCAGCATCTTCCAGCAGATATGTCCACCTATTGAATTAAGTTTCAAAACTCTCAGAAGGATTTACCTGCTAGGCAGTTAAAGAAAAAAATATATAGTGTACCCTTTTCACTGTCACAAAACAATCATAATAGAAACTCTGCAATATTTTTCCCTAATGTCCGATTTTTTTCCCCCATACCTATGCAAATTAAAACTGCAGTGCCCACAAAAATTTCAGATGAATGAATATGAATGCATGCCCATTACAGTTCACATTTTACATCTGTATGCCTAATTTACCATTTCAGTTTGTGCATTAATAAGCTACAGGAAAGGATGGTAACTGAATGCCAAAGGGGCATTGTTAGCGAAATGCATTTCAGAAATATAATTACTTGCTTACTATGCCAGTCCCTTGGGTATATTACTGGTTCTATAAAATGTCACTTAAACATATTAAATGTATTTATTTATTTTATTTACTTACTTGATTTATTTACCGGGAAGGTCCAAGTAGGCTAAAAAGTGCCTTTTCAGCAGAGGCCCAAGGAGAAAAACTCTGAGATACAACAAGTAAGTTTTATGTTTACAAACTAGAAAGACTTTTTTTGTTTGTTTGCACACTAGAAAGAGTTTCTGTAATAGAATTCAAAAAGAGAACAGCATGTTTATTCCAATATGAAGAGGAATACGACAGTACAGAAACACACAGTTGTAGAAAAATCATTCACATGGTGTATTCTTGTATAAATTGGTATTTAACATACAGAAAAAGAAATACTTCCAATGAAGTTGAAAGAAAAACATTTAGTTGACATTTGTATATACATTTGTAGTTAACATAAAGAAAAAATATTTTGTTTGTACATACCTATTTAAAGTTCAGAGGTGTATTTCTATCTAGTCACTTTTTAGAGCTTGGTATTATATAAGGAGAGGTGTAAGACGATACCTAAATATGTTGGAAGTATAGAAGAAATGAGAAGGGTGGAAGTTATTTAGCCAGGTACGTTATGGCACAGAAGTGAGTAGACTGATAAAAGTTATTTAGCCAGCTTCACCTCTATTTTGTTTAGTAATTAAAAGGACACAAGTAACTGGTTAAACATATCAAAATGGTTAACCACTAGATATGTTATTTCCCTAAGACATACCTGGTATGATAACTAGCAGGTGGGGAATGGCATAATGGTTCAGGTCTTTACCTCACAGACACAAGATATACGGTTTGAATCTAACTTCTAGTTACTGGCTAGGCTTGTAATAGTCTGTAGACCGATGGCCTTATATTTATCAATGAACCTATGCCTGAGTGCGAGTGGTATATGCTATATTTGATAACCTATAATGTGGCTTAACTGGATATAACCTCACATAACCCCTCATGAGCAGCTTTGTTACCTGTGAGGTTATATAAGGTTGGTAATCAATGTGAAATGTTTATCAGGCATTCACGTGCTTCACAATCACCTTGGTTTTCTGATCATGTCTGATCTTCCACCCCATCTTGTACTATAGCAGCTACCAAGGATTAGATGTCTCGTGATCTCCCAGCAAGAAGTCAGATTTTCATCTTTCCTTCTTTCTTTCTTTATTTATTTGAAGTTTGTTAACCGGGAAAGTCCATTGGGCCAAAATAAGCCCGTTTTCAATGGAGGCCCGGGGAGAAAAACTCCATATACAATTATTAGAAAGCTAATATCAACAAAGTTAAGTACAATACAATTTTCAAAACTACTAAAAACACAGTAATATAGATGTAGAATAATAACATTTGAGCAAGGTGTTGTAACAAAGCATTGAATGAAATTAAAACATAGTATCTTTCCTGCAAAACTTTGAATGCTTCACACCCACTCACACCTTCAAAGTGCTTGTCAGACAAAGGTATTCATTCCCAAGTACACATGCAATAATGAGCACCTTAGCACCAGGTACCCAGTTAACCAGCTCAGAGCTATTGTGAGAACAATCCCAGATGTCACCCAGCCAATCATATTATACAGCCATATTACAACTCAGATATTAACTCTTCCTCCTTCAAAGACTGGAAGTTTAACAAAAAAAAAAAACATTCTGGTTACCTAATTTCTCCCAGTAATAGCTGAACCCCGGCTTGTCCATGCTGCAGACTAGAGCAGCAGCAATCCCACAGCTGGGCCACAGCCCAGTGTTTATAGGAAAAGCCTAACACACATCAGCCTTGTTTGTAAGCAGCAGATGCCGATTTTTTATATTCTGTTCCAACTGCAAAAGTAAAAACTAACACAATGAACAGTATCTTCCTTGCCTGTAAGTGTGCCTGTGCAGCCTGGCTAATTTCAATAGGTAGTGAATGCCAAGCTGAGGAAACCTGCGCCGCTGGCGACGATGCACCAAATTTATCCTCAATCAAACTGTTCCTTACAATTAATAGCAGAATTAGAAACAATCACAGACTCCCCTAATTACTGTCAATTAGAGCGCGCTAATCAAGCTCCGATCACACACACTGCCGAGCTGCTCACCACTAAATGTCAAATTTCATTAGAAAACCGGCAACAAAATCAAAAGCCTGACATTCAATTTTATCAGCAACAAAAAAATAGTCGTCTTTTCAATCAGCATAAAAATGCAGATTCTGAAGAAAATGTATTTCAAATGCAGATAAGTGTAACACACAGGGTTTATTTAGATTTAATCATGATTATTAACTCTCTCTCATGTGAGGCTCCACTCACCTAAATATGGTAGTCTAACCAATTAAAATGAATAGTGATACTAATGTGAGATTAAGCATCATATCATATCAAGAGCTAACGATCTTACAGAGATCCCCTGAGATGTAGGCAGGGCAACTTCCATAAGGAAAAAAAAGTCAGGCAGGGCACCACTTGAATTAACTTAGGGAAGAATATACAACTTATATGTTACGCGCCTACACACCATACCCAACCATTAAATGCTACCTTTACTCACTACTTTTTTACCCACGATTCACACCTCTGTAAACTTGTCGGCAGCACAGTGAGTCAGTGCTAAGATGTTTGCTTTATAGCACCAGAGTCCAGGGTTCAGTTTAGACTTCTGGTCACTGTCGGTGTGAAATACGCATGCTTGTCCTGTTATCTGCATGAGATTACATCACATACTTCAACCTTTCAAAATCATGCTGGTCGACAGTCTATTCTAAACAGTCTACACATATATGACATTGACATTACTCCTGTAGCCTACATCATAGCTACATCATATAACCTCTATAACAAATAAACTTAAAGTCACAAAAATTTCAGAAAAAAATACCATGTACATCGCAGGACTACAGTCCCGCGGTAGGATTACTTATGTGTGGACTCCAAGTGAAAAGGACACGAAGAGAAAATGCTATTAATGGCGTGCGAGTCTGAAGGTACTTTTTGCACACTGTCCTTTAAATAATGACTGCTGCATAACAGATACTGTTTGAGTGCGGGATAAAGAAAGGGTGGACATAATGCATGATCAGAGTGCGCTGGGTCTCTGCTAGCATGTGGTATGGAAATTAAAGCAGTGAGAAAATGGCAGCTACCCAGTGCAGCTGCTGATATTAGACATTCCTGAGGCACATCAGCTAGCCAGCCATGCAGTAAGAACATCCAGCCACCAGATGGCACACTGATAAAAATACTCCAGTAACTGCCCCAACCCCAAACCTGCACATCAGTAAGTAACCTACTACCTGCTCAGCACAAAAAAAGTAGAGTAGTGGGATATTTCTCCCCCACCCCTTCCCATAAACAAATCCTAATGCCTTTCACACATTCAGGCCAACTATTGCACAGGCAGGGACAAAAGGTAGAGGTGCCTCAATCTATAACAACAAAAACCTTTCCTCAAGACTGGCCAGACAAGATGATGCATTTAGGCTTCTCCATGTCCAGACTTCAACAAAGTCCTATATCATATCCTTGCAAACTATAGGTCATCATCTAGGACCCAAGAAATCCATAATTCATACTCAAACTTGCTAACCATTCAACTCAACACCATATTCAAGGGTGACTTCAACTACCCTACTATAAACTAGGATACATACCCAACCCCAAACTTACAGGACTACAGAGTCCTGAACCTTTAAGCACAAACACTGAGAACCAAATAGTCCATGTGCACATCAGGGTGGCAAACATACTCAATCTGATAATCACAAACATGGGAAAGAGCTGTAAAATGTACCCCCCCCCCTTGTGTACTGTCCTCTCTGGTAAGGTCAAACCACAAACACGTGACCCTGGCTAACCGCACAACATTTTGAAACAATTCTAAGGCAAACTTCCTACTGCTAAATGACAACCTGTCAAAATTTCAAGCCTCCCCAAACCCTGAGAACACAACTGCCAAAGTGGAATAGTTACCAGAAACCCAGTATAATCAAGTCAACAAATGCATAAAAACAGGTGTGCCTATCAGAAGTAAGCACCAAACTAACTTTAAATAAATTGCCCTGATGGAATCCAAACATAAACAGGTTGTACAACAAAAGAAAAAAGTCATAGGCAAGATTAGAAAGTGCTATGCCCATCATGATAAAAACATTCATCAATCTAAACAAAAATCTAAGAGGGCAAACTAAGTCAACTAAAGCAAAATTGGAGGTAAAGATAGCTTCTCAGGCAAAGAAAAACTATAAAGCTTTCTTTAGTTGTGTCCAAAACCTCAAAGGCAGCATACAGCAGTGTATAGAACTGACTGTAAATGGAGCCACCAACAATGAACTGGAAGAGGTAGCAAATCTGCTGGTCTACTAATTCAGATCCAATTTTACCCCCGCCAGCCGCTGCACAGGAAATACTATCAAACACCACCCCCAACTATTACATTCTTGATGTACTCTCTAAGACCGGAAGTACTGCACTTATGGGCCCCAATAATATTCCAGGATGCCCAAAAATAGCCTGATACATCATCTATAGGGACCACTGGTGTAGCAGTTTAACCACAGCTCCCAGAAAGGCTCAGTGCCACAGGAAATGGAGACCTGCAATGGTCATCCCTCTGCACAAGGAAGGGCCATCAATGGACCCCAGGCCATGGATCAGGGCAAAACTGTGCACATTTCCTACCTTGACTTGGCTAAGGCACTTGATACAATACCCCACACATAACTCACAGATATAGGCATAAAACCCTGCAATGATCAAAGCCAGATAACTTTAAGAAAATTTACTTCTAATATTTTGCTTCACTTATCTGAGAAATCTAGCCATAAATGTAACTTAAATGTCAATTGAGTGCTGTATTTCTGGCCACCTCAGTATGAAAGCACTGACTAGATAATAAACTGAACCTTAGAAAATGACGTGATATACAGCTGAAATGAACAGCTGCATTTCCACCACTATGTCTTGTATGTGCTGGTAGTGATATGTCCTCAGCCTTCCCAGTTTCAAGTACTGTTTTACAAATGTGATCTTATTAACTATTATTTCTTTGAAATCATTACTGTTGTAGATTAGAACTACATTATGCCTTGACCAGCGTAACTGATTTGTCTAATGCTACTTGAACTTGCTATCGTTTAAGAATGTCTGGCAGTGCCATTTTCATTTTACTACCTTACGCTATACATTCTGAATTTATCACCCACTCTGTGAAGACTGATGCTGGGAATGAGTTCTTGTCACTAGATTGCCCAGCTGTCAAAATAAATAAATAACTGATACTAAGGTGTCTTATTTGAAACATAACATTTCACTATTAAGCAAATGATTACTTAACAGAACACACAAAACCTGTGATAACACCATAACCAAAAAGATATAATACAATATATAACGCCCTTCCATATCACTGTTGCAGTATTCGGTACCTAAGATCCAAAAAGATATAATACAATATATAGCGCCCTTCCATATCACTGTTGCAGTATTCGGTACCTAAGAACTAAAAAGATATAATACAATATATAACGCCCTTCCATATCACTGTTGCAGTATTCGGTACCTAAGAACTAAAAAGATATAATACAATATATAACGCCCTTCCATATCACTGTTGCAGTATTCGGTACCTAAGAACCAAAAAGATATAATACAATATATACCGCCCTTCCATATCACTGTTGCAGTATTCGGTACCTAAGAACTAAAAAGATATAATACAATATATAACGCCCTTCCATATCACTGTTGCAGTATTCGGTACCTAAGAACCAAAAAGATATAATACAATATATAACGCCCTTCCATATCAATGTTGCAGTATTCGGTACCTAAGAACCAAAAAGATATAATACAATATATAACGCCCTTCCATATCACTGTTGCAGTATTCGGTACCTAAGAACTAAAAAGATATAATACAATACATAATGCCCTTCCATATCACTGTTGCAGTATTCGGTACCTAAGGGATGTCCCTTCCCAGGCAGCCTGTTGCTCGGCCAGTATAGGTAAACTTGAAAAGGATCTTGTTTGCGCCACACATCACATTTATGCTCTCCGTACAAAATGTATGACATAAAAGGGACGTATGGACGCAACTACCCAGAACTTCTTTTGCCGCCAGTTCGAGCATTATTGTTGCTAGTTGGTTTCAGCATTTTGTTGCTGTACTGAATATTTAGCAACACCAGATAAGTGCCCTATTGGGGTTATGTTTCTTCTTACTCCAGGATATTCCTGGCTCCTTGAAAAGGAGAGCACTTGGAGACCTATTTTGTATCTCTCCTGGCTCTACTCCTTTCTTGAGATCCCTTCTTTTCTGATGCTTACTCTCCAAATTTTGTTTTCTCTTTTATTACCCCAGGCTTTTCTGGTGTCCTTGGAGCTGAAAGATGCTTACCTTCACATCCCTATTCACCCCCTTTTCAGGAAGTTTTTACATTTCTCTGTGCCTTCCTCTCACTTTCAGTTCCCTGCTTTGCCCTTTGGCCTCTCTACTGCCCAAGGATAGTCACAAAATGCCTAGCTCCTGTGATTGCCTTCTGCAAGCTCCAAGGCATTCAGATTTTTCCTTATCTAGATGACCTGTTGTTTCAGGCACCTTCTCCCAATCGATTATTACAGGATCTACAGTTCACTCTCTCTCTTCTTCAAAGTCTGGGGTTTACTATCAACTTCCAAGAATCCATCCTGGCTCACTCGCAGGGTCATCTGTATCTGGGTTGTAGGTTTCAGATGTTGCCAATGTTGGCCTCTCTTCCATCTCTAAAGGCATTGTCACTGACAGCCTTCTTTCAGTCTCTTCTTTCCCTGACAGCTATGGCAGCCAGGGAGTTTCTTCAGGCCCTGGGATTCATGGTCTCTTCCACTCCAATGCTTCCTCTTGCCAGACTGCATATGTGGAAGCTTCAATGGTACCTCAAGTTGCTTTGGCTGCAGCATTGCCACCCTCTGAACTTCAGTGTTCCTCTCCCTCCCTGTCTCAAGAAGGAATTTGAGTGATGGATTCGACAATTTGCTCCCAACCCAGGCCAGACCTTTCAACCTTTAGTACCTTCTCAACAGCAGTTCACCTATGCCTTAGACATGGGCTGGGGGCATCTCTTGCTGAACTGAACATTCAGGGACCCTAGCCTCCCCATCAGAAGTCAGACCATATTAACATCAAAGAGATGAGGGCTCTGATTCAGGCTTTTCACCCCATGTTCTCTCCTGGCCCCTTGAAGGTGTACACAGACAACACTACAGTGATGTGGTATATCAACAAGCAGGGGGCACGAAATTGTTCCTCCTCTGCAGGATGGTGCTTCAGGCTTGGAAAGTGTCTGCCAGCTGTCACTTAACAGTTTAGGCAGCATATATTCCTTCAGAGCACAATCTTGTGGCAAACTCTGAGCAGGCCCAAAACATAGGCTCATGAATGGATGCATCACAGAAACATGTTTCTGGACATTGTACATTGGTGAGATATTCTTCAGGTAGATCTTTTTGCCTTCCCTCTGAACAGGCAGCTCCCTCTCTTCTGTTCCACAGTGCCATGCCATCTGGTCTGGAAGCCAGACACCCTATCATTTCTGTGGATAGGGAGGTTTCTTTATGCTTTCCCTATGCTTCTTCTGCTTCCAAAAATAAGATTCAGCTGGACTCCCCAAAAATCTTGCTAGTGACTCCTTTTTGGCTGAGGCAGCACTGGTTCCCCCTCTTAACGCATCTGGCCAAGGGCAATCATCACAAGTTACCTCACCAGTTGGATCTCCACACACAGGGCAAGTGGTCTCTCATCCATCCCCACTTGTCCACGCTGCAATGACAATGTGGGTGACAGGGATTTGATCACTTTCAGGCACCTCTTTTCTGAGGACATGCTCAGGGTTTTACAGGGGGCACGGAAACCCTCAACCAGAAAATATTATATGTCCAAGGGGAAGAGATTTTCAGTCTGTTGCCATGCTCGTAACCAGGACCCATTTTTCAGGGGTCCCTCTGGTCCTCTCTTATTTGTGTGAGTTGCTCCAATCTGGCTTGGCCTATTCTTCTGTGAAGGTCCATTTGTCATTCATTTCTGCTTCTCTGTTCTTGACTCCTCCTCTGACTTCTCATTTTGAGGTCATGCAATTTCTTAAAGGCATCCTGCATATTAGGCCTCTAAGGAGGCCTATTCCTCCTCCTTTGGACTTTAATTCTATTTTGGACAAACTGACTTAGGCACCTTTTGAGCCACAGATTCTGTTTGTTTGTAACATTGTACCAGGAAGACTGTTTTGCTGCTGGTACTCACTTCTGCTCAGAGGGTTTCTGAGCTTCAGGCCCTTATGCTTATTTTTCCTTTTTTTTTTTTTCATAAGGACAGGGTGTCCCTTTGTAATAATCCTTCTTTCATGCCCACGGTAGTCAATAAGTTGCCCGTGACTCAATCGGTACAACGTCCTTCCTTTTTAAAATCTCCTCGTGTCTGCAACTGAGAGGGTCCTGCGCACTTGGATTTGCACAGACAGCTCAGGTACTATCTGGATAAAACTAGGGCTATTCATAAGTCTGATCAGCTTTTTGTTTTTCATTCATCCCAGGTCTTTGGATTTGGATGTTTCTAAGCAAACTGTCTTCTACTGAATATTTAAGGCCATTTCCTTTTGTTATTTTTTTTTCATGGCAAATCTCTGTCTGCTTTTGTTAAAGCTCATTCCACTAGATCTGTTGCCTCTTCTAGTGCCTTCTTCAAGGGTTTGGACACCAATTCCATCCTTGAAGCTGCTACTTGGTCTTCAGCGCATACCTTTACTAAACATCATCAGTTGGCTATGGTTGCTAGGGCCAGAGCATATTTTGCTGAAACCATTTTGTGCAGGTTTGTTGAGGGCTCTTAGGTTCATACTAGGCTTTCTGCCCTGGGGCAATTATAAGCCTAGCCAGATTCTGTATGGCTTACGCCACCCCTTGATTTGAGTATACTGTGCCCTTTTTAAGGTTTAGTTTACTGTGCCTCTGTCTAATAGTGACACGGGAGTAATCCCTGGGACAAACCTACGATCCTCCATCCACTTATCGAGATTCTTCTTGAAGAGATTCAGTGAGGTGCTCTGCCTCAGATGAACTGGAATTCTATTCCAGAGTGAAGGGAGCCTCTGGGTTATGAACCTGTCTCTCCAGCAAGTTCTATTTATTTCTGTGCTGAGGTTCAAGTCCCTCGAGCATGTGGCTCTAAGGGATTTAGATTTACTGAGGTGGAGCATGTCCATTAATTCTGGATTTCACATAGCTTTGTATGTCAGGCATAGATCGCCTCGAAGTAGGCGGTATGCAACTGAGTAGAGCTGGAGTTTTTTTAACCAAGCAGCATATGGCATCTGTTTGAGACCCTTGATCCACTTGGTGAGATACTTTTGGGGTCTTTCTAATTGCTGCAGGTGTCAGGTAAGGTACATCCCAAAAGGGGCATTGTATTCTATGATGGGCCTGATGAGGGATGAATAAAGGGGTATGATTACCCTTCGTGATGAGGTGGGCTATGTAGAAGGTCTTTCTAACCACTTTGGCAATGTGGTTTTCAAAGGAGAGATTGCTATCAACTTGGGTCCCCAGGTCCCTAATAACTTTCTCTGTACTTAATGGGTTTCCGCCTATGTGGTAATTTGTGGGCACATTGTTTTTGCCAAAGGGTATGACTATACATTTTTTGGCATTTAGCTTTAAACCATGGTGCTGGCACCAGTTATCTGTCTCTGTGAGACCTTTTTGAAGGATGTTTGTGTCAGCTGGAGAGTTGATTATGGCACCCAGTTTGCAGTCGTCTGCGAACTTGGTGAGCCATAGTCCTCCCACGTTGCCTGTACCTCGGAAAAGTATATACCGAACAAGAGTGGTCCCAGGACAGAACCCTGTGGGACGCCACTTGTAACCGGTTTCGAGTCTGACATGGCTCCAGCAACTCTCACTCTGTGGGTTCTGTCTTTGAGCCAGTTTGCGACCCATCTTGTGACATAGGGGTTTATATTTAAGCTGGATAGCTTATCTATGATGCCCGAGTGGGGTATTGTGTCAAATGCCTTTGCAAGGTCCAGATAGGCTGTGTGGACTACTTTCCCTTCATCTATGGCTTTGTTGACTGTTTCAAAGAAGTCAACCAGGTTCAAAAGGCAGGATCTGCCCTTGACAAAGCCGAACTGAGTAGGATCTAGTGTTTGTAGGTCCCCAATGTCTTTGTTTATGAGCTCCATGATGATCCTCTCCATAGCCTTGCAGACTAAGCTAATCAGGCTTATGAGGCGATAGTTTCCAGGGTCCGTAGAGGCTCCACCTTTGTGGAGTGGGACCACTATTGCTGTACGCCATTCTGTGGGCACATATCCTGTAGTGAGGCTGAGATTGTATAGCTGTTTTATTTGAGGGATTAGTTCCTCTTGTAGTTCATGTAGGACGCAACCTGGGACACCATCTGGTCCCATGGAAGCAGTGTTTTTTGCTTTGGAGAGGGCAGCCTTCACCTGAGCATCTGAGATGTTTGGGAGGCAGCCCTCTGCCGGGATAGATACTTGCTCTTTTGGGGGGGGGAGGTGGAGAAGTTTGCAATGAACCTGTCTGCCAGGATATTGACGATGTCTGTGGGTTCAGTGTATTTTTTGTCATTTAGAATCAACTCAGAACAAGTCTGGGAGTTGCATCCCAGGTTTCTAACATAACTGAAATAAGCCTTATGATTGTCTTTGGTGTCCTGTGCAATTTTTCTCTCGAAGCTGGCCTTGGAGGATTTTATGAGGGATCGTAATTTTTTGCTAGTACTGATCAGAGATGCCTTCCCTATTAGGGATTTTGTTCTATCATGTAGTAGCGTCCTCCTTCTGTTGTACAGTTTATTTATGGCAGGGGACCACCAGACTGGACGCCTGCCTTTGGATGATTGGGTCTTGGTTTTGTTTGGGATAGCATGATCCATGCATTCCTGGAGATGTCCGTAGAATGCATTTATATAGGATTCTGCAGTTTGGGCTGTAGTTTCACCTGGCCCTGGGGCCTTGAAGGATTCCACTTCGGCTTTGAGAAGTGAGAAGTTCGCTTTTGAGAAGTTTTTCACTGTGGTTTTCTGGGCTGGGGGTGGGGTCGGGATGTGGACATCCAGTGAAATTAATTTATGGTCTGATCTTACCAATGAGGGATATACTTCTGGTGTGGCGCATAGAGTCCCCATGTTGGTAATGATCAGGTCTAGTATGTTGTCCCCTCTTGTGGGAGTGGTGACTAGTTGTTCCATAGCATTTGAGTTTATAATTTCCAGGAATCTTTGGGCTAAGGTGCTGGGGCTTGAGTAGTGCTCCCAGTCAATGTTTGGGTAGTTGAAGTCGCCCAATATAATGGTGTTCGAAGAGATCTTCATGTTCTCCAATGTTTTCAGGAAAGCCGAATGGGATTCCTGACTTTGAGAGGGTGGTCTGTAGGATGCTATAAACTGAAAAGCAGTCTTGCCCACTGTTAGTTGTACATGGATCGTCTCCGATACTTTGTGCAATGCCACTAACCTGGAGGTGTGGATATCCTTGATAAATATGGAAACTCCCCCCCCCTTTTGTGGTTCGGTCCGGGTTTTGGGGCCGAAAAGCATGATACGAGGTATAGCCTGGTAGTGCTGGGGTGCTCTCTGGAGCCTTGAACCAGGTTTCTGTCACTGCACAGATATCGATGTTCTCCATACTGAGGAGAGCTTCGAGTGCATGCATCTTGAGGTTAAGACTTCTGGCGTTTAGCAGCATTACCCTTAGTTTCTTGTTCCTTGTGCTGTCTATGGAGGTGGGTTTGACTTTTGAGCCTTGCCTAAAAAGGCACTATGGGGGTGGCAAGAGCCTTTGCCAATATCCGAAAGCCCAGAGGTGACAGGTGCAAGCCGTCCCTAGCGAAGCAACGTGGCTTGTTGAGCATGTCATCCCAGGCTGACAGACACTGGATCCCCTTTGAATGACACCAAAATTTTAGCCAATTGTTAAAATCGATCATTTTGTCTTTGTACTGTGGCATCATTCTAGGTGAGGGTAAGATGCTGCTCAAGGTCAGGGTCATACCAGCCTGGGCTACATGGTCAGAGAGCCCCTCTATGTCTCTTTTCATGTAGTCCAGGGAGGTACGTCTCAGGTCATTCACACCAGCATGTACAATGACTGAGTCATATTTGTATTTGCTTTGGAGTGACCTGAGTGCTTGCGTTATGTGTCGGATCCTAGCACCCGACAGGCAGCTCACCGTGACCTTCTCTTTATTCAGCCTGGTGAGCGGGACGTCAGTGTGTCTGACAATAGAGTCACCTATAAGAAGAGTATCAGGTGTGTTATTCAGCCTTAAGGGCTGTGGCTGCTTGGCACACTGACTTTGTGGGTTATGTGTTGTGTGTGTTTTGTTTTGAGGTAGCGTTTGCTTGGATGTCTGCTTTGGAGGTCTCTGTTGCTTAGGTAGATTTTTATTTAGAGCCTCCGAGTATGTTTTTGTGTATTTATGTGTTTGGTTCGCTGATGTGGTGGGACTATGTGATACTGGAATTGTGTTGTGTGAGGTTACCTTCTCCTCCTGACTGGTTACACCAGTTTTGAGATGAGAGAGCTCAGCCTCCAGTTTGGCTAAATAGTTGCATCTCTCACATATATTTGAACCTGTTTGGAGGAGGAGAGGGTTGTCCATGTACATGAGACAGTTGTAACATTGCCTCAAAATTCCCAGATTCACCAGCTGGACTAGAGAGGAAACCATTGGCTGACCTTTGGACATGCTAGAGTAACAGGGAAACTGAATTTAAGATGGACCAATAGAGGACAGGGTAATCGTAGAGAGTATAAGAGTAAGTAGTGCTTATGGTTTAATAGTGCTAACTTGTAGGATTACTTAATTGGACCAGTGAAGGGCCTTAGAATGAGAATATGGTGTTTAAATTGAGAGATAGAGCAGTTCTAAGGGAAAAAGTGAAGAGCAGACTTTGTGGAGCCAGGAATAGTTTAAACCCAATTAGGCGACGCTGCCCGTTGTTGCGCTATGCTCAAAAACACTCAAAACCGCACAAAAGAGGGTTTTAAGAGAGGAAGATGAAGGAGTTTTGGAATTGACCCAAAATGGCCAATAAAACTACAGTTTCAAGTCAGTAACCACTCCCACAGGGGCAGGCAGGCTGCTCAATGTTTTTCACTGCCACTGATCAACAGAGAGACTTTCCTTTAGCCCAAGCAAAAAATGGCCTCACAGAAACTTACAAACAGTTCAAGAACAGCAAGCCTGTAACTGAACTTTTTTAAATCTCAGAAAAGTGGGAAAAAAGCAAGATTTTTTTTTTGTTTGTTTTTTCAGAGATAGCAGAGGTTAACAAGTATCAACAAGTTATAACAGTGCAGTAAATGACCCCAAACAAGAGTGCTAGGCCAAAGACAGATAAAATGCAAGTTTTGAGAAAAAAACAATTTTAAAAATAAGTGCAAACAGGAAATTCAGTAAACAGCTCTAGGCTGTGCACTAAATACAGTTACTAATGCAGAAATCAAATTTAACAAGCCAGAAAATGCTCAAAATAGTCAGCTATGCAGAAACACTTAGCAAATAAACAGAGGAAAAATACTTAAAGTCTCAAAAGTGGTTCCTTTCTTCTCCCAGCGTTTTCTCCTCTTGGTGGGTGCTTCACCAATAGCCAAGAAGCCTGAAAAGATGCCAAAACCACGAGGCAACCAGGTTCTAAGAGAGGAAGATGAAGGAATTTTGGAATTGACCCAAAATGGCCAATAAAACTACAGTTTCAAGTCAGTAACCACTCCCACAGGGGCGGGCAGGCAGGCTGCTCAATGTTTTTCACTGCCACAGATCTCATCCTTCCACCTCCCATTCTGTTTCTTGAGCTTTTTTTACTCTTCCTTTTTCAGGAATTCTGCAACAGTGATATCGAAAGACATAGTACAGTTGTGTAGAATCTTACCATAACAGAAGATGTCTTTTTTTTCACTCCTGCAGTATATGCTCCCTCCCTCCAAGCCCCTCTTGTTTATTCTGCAATTTTTCCTTCTGGATGTGCATGGACTCATTTGTTCTATGACGACTGTTCTATTTTGGGGTAATTCAGTTCTGGGTAGTTGCATCTGTATGTCCCTTTTATGCCCTATATTCTGTGCGGGGGGCATAAATGTGACATACTGCACAAATAAGATCCTTTTCAAGCTTATCTATACTGGCCAAGCGGACAGGCTGCCCGGGAAGTGACATCCTTTACGTGCCGAATACTGTAACAGTGAAGAAAAGGACATTTACTGCTATGGGTAAGATTTTACACAACTGTACTTTCATCCTCTATGTGAATCCAGAATACTGCTGATCCTAGGAACCCAAACTCCAACCACTTTACCCCTCCAGTGGCAGAAGCCCTGCTGACTTCTACACAGTCCGCTACTTTAGTGCCATAGCTGACAACATTTCCCCATCCCTGCTTCTAGTGCCACTCTTCAGTTTTGTGCTGGTAACCATATTCTTCACTAGTACCATTGCTATCAATGATTCTGACTTGGAAAGATCTTTCCAAATCATCTCAGAAGTCTAAAGCTTCCTGTAATGCTGTTACATTTAAACATATCAAGAACCTTCCTGCCCTAGCCTGGTACAATCTTATTTTCTTCAAGAGCTGTCCATCATTAAAAATAATGCTGGAAATTAACTTCATCAAGAGCTTGAGGCTTACAACTATGGCAAATCGTTTTTTTTTTCCCTCTTCTCCAATTGTGGCAGATGTTAGAATAGACCTTCTAACTTCCAAAGCCTCT